>NW_019211454.1:22305070-22432402 GCF_002443255.2 Varroa destructor
TTAAGTCGTATACCTTGGTGATAAGGTTTTTTTGCTGGGAACCTCCGTAGACCCAGAGGGGCTCGCGGCGATAGGCCCTTGCACCGTTCGCTATGCGCTAAGTCGTATACCTTGGTGATAAGGTTTTTTTGCTGGGAACCTCCCTAGACCCAGAGAAGCTCGCGGCGATAAGCCCTTACGCCGTTCGCTACCGTTCATCAATCATAAAAACTTTTAAAGCAGGCATTCTATTACAGATGATGCCTACGTGTCACGGCCAGCTTACATGACATCAGAAATGATTGGACTCGGAATAGAAGCATGTCCGGTAGTGTGGTCAAATGACAGATGCAGACACGGTGTATTTCCTGTTGAGGGCGATGAATGAAGATATGACACCTCCCAGTTGGCCGGTTATTTGTTAATAGTCGGCACTCTACTCTTATTGCTGCCAATTTGGAAAGAGTAGCAGGATTCAAGTAAACATGGATGACTCAATCCGCTTCTTTACAAAAATTCCACAGCAGGCTGAGGTGGCCTAACCCATGAACTGACCGATCCTAGGCAAAATACTAAGCTCTATGCTTTTTACAACCTATGTTTAGATGTACAATGCCTTCCAGAAATGTTCGATCAGTACTGATATCACGGCTAGAAACCACAGCCTACTATTCATAGCCGTATGCTGACAGTAATGTTTTGATGAATCATCTTGTTATATTTATTGGCGAGCTAGTCCCATCTGGTAGACACATTAAGCGGGGCTCTTCTGAAATACAGTAATGTACATTTCATGATCCATTCTGCCATCAATAAGATGTAAGATAACCACGCCAGCAGCACTATCGTATTTAATCGCTACAACTACCGGGTGCAACAATTTATGATGAGCTTCTCAAGAGTATTCTTTGCTTTTGCAACCCATTTTTGATCGATGTATCACACTACCTAGACAACTTGTCTTAACGTTTAAACGATATGAATTTACGATTTAAACGATTAAACGATCCAGCGGTGTCATTGCGTTGTATGATAATATGTGAAAATCGGGGTCTCTCTCGGTAAATACTTACCTATGAAAAAATTTCCTCAGAAACCTTTGTTTGTATTGAGTAAGTGATCCTTCGGGCCTAAAAAAAAAGGTGAAATATTAAAGTGTAACCGTATTTTATTTGAGTCGCACTTAAAGTATAAATGTAGATAGTATTTCATATATTCAGTGAACTATCGTGATACAAATGCATTTGTAGACATGAGTCTTAGTAATATAGACAGTATTTGCTTAATTAGATATTTAATTATTAATCTTTATTTACTGTTGTGTATCATATGTATTTTGTAAACATATTTGAATGATTTATTATATATAGCGACAATTTCAATAGATATTGGTACCTTTTAAGAAATGTTCTTTTCTAAATCGATTACCTTCGATCTATTTAAGCAGTTCGATTTCAAAATGGTCGAGGCGACGCACATGCGTTAGATATTACCGAGTTTTGATAGTAATGATAATTTATGTGTTTTTGGTGTTGTTACTGTCGGCATCTGTATACATGAATTATATTTTTGTTTTTACTCCTTTGGGGACCATTGGATGTCGGTAACTCTGTGTTGTCGGCTACGCGTCTGCTGTTCGACATTCAGTGCACGTACACCAACTATACTGCTTCCACTATACGGCATGCAGCGAAGATCTACCCAAGACATTCGGGTGGGACTTCTTCTCGCTTGAGGAAGAGTTCCAACGACAGGGAGTGCCTAATAAGCAGTGGATCAAAAGCGACATTAATTCAAACTATCAGGTCAGATTATAGTGATAGTAAAAGCTATTCTCAACTACGTGTCACGAGCTTTCTTCCCACGGACTGCCACTGAAATATAGTGCACCAAAATGTAGAATATATATATTTCTAGCCCAAGATACAACAGCGTAAATTTTATTTATTAGATTCGAACATAAACTGCTACTGTTTTTCACTAAATAAATTATAGCATTTCACTAGAATTCTAATAACAAACCAATGCATTGTGTATTCGCCGTTACTCTCGTTCGCCGCACCTCAAAAAAATGTTTCTTTTCATCAATTTCAAAAGAAATTTTCGAGCCTGATCGATGCAGCTAGCCATATATCTTCTGCAGTTATCAATCCGTTTTCTACCTTACGTCGACAGCACTTCTCGTTATTAATGACAATTCTGTATAGAAACCGATCATTGTGGCTGCGTATTGCCCGGTGCTGGGCGAGGTTTTGAGAATCGGTGATACGCCTTGGTTTTATATGCCCTTCGCCCCGTTCGTGGCACAGCCAGACTCCTACTATCTAATAAAATGCCATATACTCAGGTGAATGAGAATTGTCAGATGCTGGCAGCTTATCGTCTCCTCCAATTAACGAGTTACTGGTTGTTCGAGGTTTTCATCGACCTCAGGTGATAGATCAGTGTGGTACGTTCTCCAAATCTATTTTCGACCTTAGCAAACCTCGTCAAGTACAACCTTCAGTCATTGTAGAGTCCTTGCGGTACACAGCACGAACACCTCAAGCTGTTTCGGCAGATGTTTCTCCAGGTCAAAGCCGAAATGTAGTGGATGCGACAAATTGATTTAAAATTACGATAAGAATAAAAAGAAATTATAAGAGCTTCACTGAGAAGCCAAAGCACCTTTGAATGGTATATAAAAGTAAATGAACAGCCGAGAGCAGTAAGAGAACATTCAAGATAAACGGCCATAATATACGTTTTAAACTATGTATATTTCGATTGCAATCCTGACAGGCCAAGCTGTCTGCCTCGTCTATGCTAAGACGACGGCGACGGCGACGACGACGACGACGACGGGCATCACTCACCTAAAGCAATTCACTGACACCGCATCACTGATACTAATCACTTAATCATACTGAATAGAGAGAAGTGACAGCGCGAGCATGGCTGCTTAGCTGTTATAATACAAGTACGGTAAGTATTCCGCAGACCTCTATCCGGGATTGACGGCTGGCTTGTCTGCCCGCATGTTCGACTCGTCGTAGCTGCCTTAGGAATATATATATTGCTGCGTGCCCACCTCTATCTGTTCCTTCTTCTCACGCTGAATTTGATCAGAATGTTAACATTCGTTGCGGTTTACTTTGACGTTACCGTAATTCCACGGGTTTTCTCACTTATCTCACTGTGGGGTGATGGCATAAAGGTTGCTCTACGGACGAGAGTTCACTCTCAAGTAGTAGTCTGTGCAATCTTCAAAGGAATCTATGCGCACGTACACACATGAGACATCAGCAGCATGTGCACCCCTTGCAAATTCGAAATAACGACGACGACGACAATAATGATAAAAATTGAATGTTTTTACTGCACGCAAACGTTCAGTGGCTGAAAATATCGTCGAGAACGCCGCTGTTCATCAAAGAATTCAGCTGATTGGTTTTAATGTGGCCGAGCCTCAATTGATGCTCAATTGACGATGTTACGCCGCTGTATCGTTGGCATCAAGCCTTATTTCTTATGTTTTCTACAGCTTATAATAGCACATGGATGAGGCCCCATAAGGTACGATGTGGCTAACACGGAAATTTAACGTCGGTTAGCGCGCACCTGGGTCGTAAGACGAGTTCAGAGTCAGCTAGGAGACTTGCTAGATGTTGGCTTTTTCGTAGAATTCCAAAGAGCTGGCTGAAGGAATGGGGCACGACGATCCCTACGGAGCCTCACTCTCCTGAATGAAGCTTCTCGATTACGATTTTTTCGTATTTCGATTTCGAATTTTTCCTCGCTGAGAATAGCTCTCTGTACTATATGCTTTTGCCGCTTATCATGTCCGTAGCACTAGCTACGGTCGCGATTACCCTACGAACTAGTTGAAGGAGTTCATATCAGGCCAACGCGTGTTTGCTCTACGTTCACGAGAAAGGTCTAATGTTCATCTGCATGTACTTATCAACATACTTGCATGTCTACTTAAGCTTTTAATTTAATAATAACGTATCGTTAAATGTATCAGTTATAAATACTCTAGTTACTTTTCGTAGTTCGTTAATTAATAATCTAATAAAACAGCGCCCAAGCGGCTGTAGTATGGAAGTATAGTACTGAAGATTCTGTTTACTATGTGAGATTGCTAAATTCACGAGTTTCCATTCAATGCCTTCGGTCGCTATGGGCTTCACTGCACAGCGGTGCAATGGAAACCAATGCGAGCTTTATCAGATATATCTCCCAGTTATCATATAACACTCAACTCTCGCTGGATTTTGCGACAACTAATGTTCTTTCAGCACACAGAAGCACATCGATACCGTCTCGTCGGCATCTCTACCGTTCCCGATGCGGTAACAGTGAGTCTTTGGTAATTGGTGGTAACGTTTTGGGATATTTTTGATAGAACTCGCAGCCAGCTATTTTTCGCTCATTTTATCTCTTCTACTGTGCTTTCGCAAAATCATTGTCATCATAATTACCATCATCATTAACGTCAAGCGGCTACAGACGATTTCACCCTCTGTAGCCGTTTGTCCTAGCTTCTCCTGCCTCCCGGCCTGTCTCCTTCGCTCTGTCAGCGTCCCAATGATGATCAACGGCTGTTGATCGCCACACAGTTTTGTGTCAACCTGAGTGTCAGCTAAAATTGGCTCTCTAGTCGGTAGCCGCAATAGCAAATTTATTGCTTAAATTTAATGTAATTGACTTCTATCATCCAGCGCCTCTCTCTCTCTCTCTCTCATTCTCAGCTCTCCGTCTTCGTTGTTTCTTTTTTGCCTCTCGTCTGTCTCTACCGTCGACGACTACTATTAAAGTAGCACTTTTGCTGCTGTCGGCGGCGACAACGGCCCAACTTTAAGCGGCCCTACTTCATCTATAATACTTCTGCTACTGCTGCTAGCCAGCCGGCCAGCCTCAACATACGCTAAGTGCAGAATCTTCCTCCGATGCTTGTTACTGTTGTCGTAGTGGTTGTGACTCAGGAGACAGAGAATTTCGGTTGATGATTCGATCGACTGAATGTCGATGCCTCGAGACTCTCAGTTCGTTTCCCATTGGGGTTGTTGGTCCGATTCAACCACATCGCGCGTCGTCACTGCAAAAGTCGTCATTTGAAGACTGGACAGGATCGGGGGGTGGGGAAGCGTAGAAGAAAGGTCTTTGCGCGGAGGTGATTTTGTTATTTATGATTTTCGACCACGTAATGGCCCCCGCTGCAGAGACAACACACGCACGTACGCACACGCTATAGAGCAAAACGACGCCGGAGAATCAGTTCAATATTTTTCTGCTGCTGCTGCTGTTACTCTCTCTCTCTCTCTCTCTCTCTCTCTCTCATGCACATACGCACACACACACACGCACACGCACAGTATCTCTATGGCTAAACGGACGACGTCCGCCAGACAGCGCCAAAGCAGCGACAACAGTAGCAGCGTCGCTGACAGTCGATGGCGTACCGCCGGTAGCAGCTGGGCAAAGTCGATCAGTGCTACCGCCGCCGTCAGCATTACCCGTAGCGTCAAGAAAACGGAAGATAAGGCCAAAGACCAACCAGTTAGCAGCTATCGTCGACATTTCAGTGCTTCTGTCACTCAGTTCTTTGCTACTACTGAGGCTAGAAGCAGTCCGTCCTGCGGTTTCGATGCGGCGGTCCTGTGTTACCGTGTTTTTCTGCTTCGTTCTTCGTTTTTCTGCTACTTCGTTTTCTGATCTTGCCTGCTACTACCGCGACGTGCCATTGCTGCTATCGATCTACGATAGGTCGGATAGAATTGATTGTGGCGGACCACATCACTTTGCGCATGGTATCTTGAGAAAGATCTTATACGATATGTCTTAGCTCGATCGCTATCTTTCCATTTTGGCTAATATGTGATGCCTAAAAAAGATTGGTACAGATTTGGATTTGATGATTTTTTTTTTTCTATTATAAACATAGAACACAAAAGTATAATTCTATAGTTCTTAAGCTATATTGTCTCATGCCTAGGATGGGGCATCGCTTATTTGCTCAAATAAACTGATAGCACTAAGCGTGTAAGCAGTATACTAGAATAGTGCTACATAATTTGTTCGTGAAACGGCACTTTAAATAGCTTCCCCGTGAAACATGCAGCGTAAATATTTGGGGGCTAAAAACTAACTTTCTCAGCGGAGGTCGTGACAGCCAGGTCAACGTCAAAAGGCCTTACATTCTAGGAAGACCTGACGGTAGGCCATAACCTCTATCGACTTCATACTGAGCTAGTCGTATACAGACAAGGCTAAGAAACGAACAAGTTACCATAGACTGGACGCAGATCGCTCGGCCTCGACTTAAACTGCCTCCAGCCTAGCTAACTATCTACCGATCTATTGCCCAGCCAAGTCTCAATACACATTCTATCCTGAGTACTACAAATACATGACCGCGGCCGAAACCAGCCTGTAATTTTTTCGACAAGAGTCGGATCTCACTACTTGTAGAATCCCTACTGGCCCACTACACCCTTCGGCATCGAAGACACATCCGGGAGCTTTCCACGAAGCGGTACAAGGGGTTTTATCTTCAATCCACGTTGTAGCATAGCGCGTTGAGGATCACTTAACGTACGTTCTATATGTATGCATGCATGTGCATGCCATATACGTAGACCTTTGGGTGGGGCCAGTATTGGCTTTGTTGCCAGGCGGCCTGCAGCTTGCGATTCGAGCTGATTACATAGAGCTCTTGGGATTACCCGGTTGAAGCACGGTTGCCCTTCTGTTAATACATACTTCGTAGGGACTAATAGTACAGGTTAAATTACGTGTGTGTGTGTGTGTGTGTGTACTATATACATGTTGGATATTTTGATTAGGGCCAAGCGACCGTCATGTGAAGACAGCCACAGACAGATTCCTCTAGCCGATGGCGTTGTCATAAGACACGAATGTCTCTGTCGATCGGGCAAACGTAGACATCAATAATCAGCGTAGTGGTGTGGTAATGCGCATGTTGGAGATGGATAATGTCTACTTTGTGACGGTTGACGATCTCTCCCACCGTCAATGCGAGTCAATAGGTGATAGTTCTAGGACGAGGAGGTTGAGCATCGCTTCTGCTCGTATCCACTCTGTTGCTACCGAAACCATTACAACTATTATTATACGACTATTAGCAACGTTGTCGTACGAAAGTCCAACAGTTCCCGCTAACGAATATGATTGTGCCTGCTGTCGCGGGTGCTGCTTTTGTTGTTGTTGTTGTTATTGTTAATAACATCGGAATAGTCAACAATAACATACTTCTGATATCGGTAGAGACAAACATTTACGAACTCGTTTCAAGCAGCTGCCGTCTAGATAATGGCTACTGATGCTGTTATCACTGCAGAAAACAGCTCATTCTGCCAGAGACGGTCACTTCTTGTAGTCTCGCCTGGTTTCGTTTGTACTTAACCTTCAGTACAAATCACCGTAGATTTATCTATTAAAAAACGTAATTGATTAACAAAGTGCTAAGGTTAACTTGGCAGGCTACTAATATAATAATCTTCTTTTTGATTAGATTCCAGTTAGCAGCGTACTGGTTGCTGTTAACTACATATACATATGGTGCATACATGGCTATTACGTGCGACATTAAATTATGGTGTATATAAAAAGTACGAGGTAATTGTCAGTCGGCAGGACTATGCATAAGCGAAATACCAGTTTTAGATACACAAAGTTATAGTTAGTTCGTTAGTGGATACGAGCAGAAGCGATGCTCAACCTCCTCGTACTAGAAGTATCACCTATTGACTTAAGTTAACAGTAACAACACTAATGCATCAGATTCTTAACTTATAATATGCACATGTAACTTATGGTACTATAAGTTAGAACGTATGCATACATACATAGATGCCACAAGGTAACTCTGCCATCCACCCTAATGGAGCTATGTCTGGTGGCTGCTAGATATTCATACCCCAACGTGTTTCTCTCAGATTGAAACTACAAACTTGACTACAAAAGCACATCAGTATATCATTGCCTTGCTTAGACGTTCCGTCGTCGCATATTCCAAATTACCTTCTGAAAACTTCATTGATTAGGTCTTCATACACCTATGAGCTATCAACTGCACGTTCTAAGCACGCGTCGCTTCGAGCGTCGTAAAAACCCTATAATCGTTTATAAAATATATTCATATGAAACCTATAGCTTATCAGTAGTTACTTCAATCCTATTTTTGCTACATTATGGTTTTTGTTCAGCGACACTTTAGTCCTAATGCAAAATAGCCACTGGACTTACCTAGTCAATCTGAATCAATTCGTAGGTGCTAAATGCGGCATAGCAACATAAGTTCGACTTTAGGATAGCACCAGCCTGTTTGGTACGACGCGATAGAGAGTAAAAACAATGAAGACTTTAAAGTAACTTACGCATGCTTAACATTAGTGATCCTTTTTTCTACCTAATAAGATAAACATCTGACTTCACGTGTCTAAATGCGACAATGTTTGATGTCCTATCGCAATGATCCCCTCATGTGCGACACCCGTTATCGTGCGTCTCAATAAATGCTATCAGTAATTGCTTGTAAGATGGTGCCGATATATCACAGAAACATTAAAGTTTTTAACGCTTATCTAAAACCAATCAATTCTACGATAACAATGAGCTGGGTATCTGACTGACATATCGGGAGCCGGCGCTCCTACGAGAATATCGGCGGCTAGCTGCATATGCTATCAAGAAGGGTTTGTGACGGGAAGTTTATTATGTCAGCCGACCTGTTTCTGCGCCTACCTAGTAGTTCTCAGGCAGTCCGTTAGAAACTGACCACAAGACCATGCTGAACTAAATCGAATGTCAACACCCGTAGACCGCATGAAGGAAGGAAGAACGTCGACATCCGACAGAGGATCTGTCATTGAGGCAGGACATTTTGACGTCATCTTTACTAAATTTACCCCCTTCCGTCGTCATTACGCAATTTAATTTCTCGTTTTTTCTTAACTGTTTAGAACAATTCACCCATATGGCTAAAGACGATCTCATTGCCCTAATAAATACTGCGAACTCGTAACGGGCGCCATCAACTCTCAAGCGGGGACGATAAGCTTGAATGGAGACCCCCCTTGAAGATACCCCATTTGGATTCGTTCGTTTCACCTTCACAAGCCTGACAGAGGTACAAGGGTGACACTTCAAGGACGTCACACATCATCGATATCTTTATCCGCTTTTCATTCTTTGAAACCGATCCTATGTGCTGATAGAGTGATGAATATTGCCTACTTACTACAAGCGTAAATTAAGCAATAGCTCGATCATCTCTAGCTTTATACATTCTTTTATGGTAACGCACCGTCCACTGGACGAGCATATCGCTTTACCGTAGTAGTTGCTTTGATAATAACACAAGTTAACACCGGATTTGCTCGCCCAAATCTTTCAAACTCGCCACGTCCATTGCTTGGCAACAGTACGACGTATGCTTCAATAATAATGAATGTTCTAATACTTTGTGACACGTTACGATCATCTGGCAAATGAGCACGCTGACAGAATTGTGATACTCGCAGGCGAGTGTGCTCCTGTGATTTCTGCTTTCACAACAACAACAAGAACAATTTCGAAAAATAGCCTTTGGCCAAACCACATTAAGAATGATTGAGCAGAACGATTGTTGTTGTCATTAGCCAGTAGCAGCTAAACGAGATCACTCATCGATTTCTTCTTAGGTTCGATTCGTTTAGTTCTTTTGCAAACGGCTACTCGTCGTCATCATCACGTAGTCGTGACGCACTCGGCTTGCTTGATCTCAGCGACATTTTGACGTCGCCATGATTGATCAGATGTCTGCCTCTCGGCGACAGCAGAATACCGCTAACGACTTCGTCCGCCCCTATACTTGCTTTATTCGCCCAGCTCGTGTCCAGTGATGTCGAACTGCGCTCTTCTTTACCAGAGTAGGCCGGTTCGACCTGTGCCTATGGGATTCTCTGGACCCCTTTCAGAGAACACTCAGCATTGATATTTGCAATAACTGCGGCACCAGCATCGACGGCAGAGCTGGGACAGGTAGATAGGTACGATCATGACAAGGAAGTACAGCGAGTACGTGCAGACAGAGTTGGCGCACACGCAGAGACACAAACATGCATGTGCCTTTGTATGCACCTTTAGATTTATAGTAAAATCAAAATTGCCAGACTTCCGTGCTTATCTCGCCGTGCCGAGATTAGTAATGACAGAAGCAGCAGCAATCGACCCCATTCGTGTTGATACTGACCGCTGATCTCGTTTGCCTCAGCAGTAGAACAGGAGGCGTGACACGCGTGAGGCTGACGTCTGAAGAAACTACTACCTCCGAAGTTACTGCCGGTTTTCTGCGTTCGAACCTGCCAGCTTCGGCTGGCGGTTTTCGCTGAGCCTGGCTGACTTTCTGATCCTACTGATGGCGTCGCTGCTGGTGCCGGTTCGTTTAGCGGTGATCTGCCTTAGGGTAAATGCAGCAGCAACAATAACATCAGTATGATCAGCAAGGTTATTCGACTGCTACTTTTTCGTCGGTGCAGACGGTATGATAGGACGGAACAAGAACAGACGAGAGTGACCGACCAACGGCTATCCGATATTCACTACTGAAGAAGCAACCGGACGGAGGCCGGGGCCCCGATAACTGTTCTACCTGTCTACCTATCTACCGATTGACTAACCATCACTGAGTCATTTACTCCTGTCTCGATAGCAAGCAGTAGCCGCACAGGTGGCTGAAGTACACAGTGCAGCATTGTATGTACCATGTACAACGGTCGAAACGAATGAACGGCCAAATGTCTCTAAATTAATTTTTCGAATTATAGGCACAAGGGTAAATGCGCATCGATATTTTTATGCATCTGGGCAGAAAGAACGAAGTCAGCAACCCGTTCTTCAGTAGGTGATTGAATAGTCAACAAACGGAAACCTGTATCTTTTTTCTATCATCACTGTGCGATGCAGTTCTCAGCCGAAGAGTACTAACAGAAGACTGCACGCTTATGTCATGTTTGCATAACAAGTCAATGCTTGAAGCGACGTCTTCGGCGGTGCTGGTGCTCCGGTGGTGGCTTCGAGAGAGCTCAAGCGTCCTCATCCTAGAGTGGCTGAAGGCTTGTTAGGTTTGCCCTCTACCAATGGCGCTATGTGTATGCTCAGCAAGCGATCGGTAAACTAACAAGGCAGTATTAATTTCAACATGTATTAAAACATTTTCCTTGGCTCTCGATGGCAGTTTCTTACGACATCACTAAGAGAGCCGTAAAGCGCACGCGTTTAGTCTCCTAGCCACGTAACGCGCCAAGCTAGCGTCGGCATTTGGCCAACGTGCTCCGAAACAGTAAATGACCCCACTTTTAATTGCCAACACAAAGCCTGTCTGCTAAATGCTCGTATAAAGCAGACTCGCCTGCAACGCATATAGTTACGCCGGTGCTCGTATGTGTAGACATAACTAAGCGACGTTTATCGTAAGACTTCCAAAATGAGCTAGGTGACATGATGAGGTGAGACAGCCTGTTTCTGAGAACTTCAAGACAGCCGTTAAGCCGAAGTTTTGGTGCTAGCTTCCCACCAAAAAATGCACGATTATGAACGAAGTGAGGGTCGAGGAGGGTTAAATACGATCGATTAGTGACTTAAGGTGGGAGACGAATGAGAGGAGGTATATAAGAGGGAAGGGGGTCGGCATAAAGCGAGGGGGTCTGAAAGAATCACACGGGTATCCGGCAGGCAACAGCAGAATATATTACTAATTAGTTTTCACGATAACTCTGTGGTCGTCGCAAAATAGGGCCTGTCAATATTAACGACAAACAGGACGATGAACGAATCTCGAAAGGAATAGCAGTCTCGCATAACGTACACGCGAAGCACAACGGCAGAAGTGCCTCAAAATGAAAACGAGCGCCTTGCCTGGTCGTGCATCTGTACATAAGCTCAAGTAGCTAAACCTAAAAAATACTCCATCGGAACCGATGCGAAAAAGGCGATGTGTATTGGTAGCGAACAATGTTCATCGATGATAATTAATGCACTCAGGGGCAGCGATCGTTTGAATTCGATAACACAGAGACAACTCGCGCTTGTACGCGACAGGGTCGATATTACGTGAAAAGAAAAAAAAATTAGCAACCGTAGGACATCTACGACACCGTACGCTTGTAATGAAAGCTGCGGAAACGGTGGATCGTTACCGAATAGTAATTGAAGGTACCATAGCGACAATATGTAGCTTTGCGTTGACGTGAAAGACCAACGTGATTTGGCTTGCTGCACCTCGCGTCGAGTTTGTCTGTTGCCTGTTGGATTTGTCACTTCATCTTCTGTCCAATTTAACAGACGTAAACCGTGTTCGCTTTACTTTCGTCTGCTGTCGTCTTTCAAAAATGGCCGCTCTCGAATTCTGTCCAGTTTTCGCGGCGCTTCGATGCGTCGACGAACAGCCAGGTAGACAAACAAGCAGTGATGGCATGTCATGCAAAGAAGTGCCACGAACAGCGAGTGCCTAGCGGGCACCGCTATATCCACTCTTCATGCAACTCGTCGTTGGTTTTCAGAGCGATAATTGTTTTATGCACTTGTAAACATTATCTCGTTGATGTAGCTACCTGACTTGACGTTCTTCTCGATATTGTTGACGTTGTTATTTTGATAGTTGTCCCGAGCTAGCTGAAAGCTCGCTCACGAGTGATCCAGATTAAATAGCAAGACGATCACGAGCCGCTGCGGACGGGCGGAACAAGATAGTTTTCATCTTTGACTTTACTTCAACTCGGACATCTGCTGCTGCTGCTGGCAGTACTGCTTTTACCTCTCCGGGTAAATACGTCGCCGAACGTCGCATAGGTACGCATCGACCGCAACCCTTCAGAGGGAGCCAGCGGGACAGCGTTGCCTATCGAATTAGCAGGCAACAGAGATGACATGACGGCCACACTAATAGAGACTGGCAGGAACGAAGCTTTAACGCCAGCATTAGTAATAGCCAGACACGTCGCGTAAGATGAGTAGAGAGAAGATTTTTGCCTGTAACAATTTTTAAGCAATTATTCGACGCGAAAAAGGTGGCATTTCATACAACGCCTATTTCTAATCGGCATAAATTCAGTCAGTCCGACATAGATTCCGTACGCCTTTCTGATGAGCGTTGCTTCCAATAGACATCACTCAAATAGAAGGAGCGATGTTGGACATTATTTTTTCCAGGACCACTGGTTGTGAACCTTCTTTTTTTTTTAAAAGTTTAGAGCATTAACTCGAGGAAGCGTGCGGCTGAGGTACGTCTTACTGCTCATTTTTCGGTGACTTCTATGGGACCACCCAGATGTACAGCAGAAGTTCTCCCAGACGTGTTCAATCTCGAAGAAGTCACAGAACTGTGGTCCGTAGCTGGCCATTGTGTAGCGCCAAACCGGCATCGCAGGCAATTACGCCTTTACTGTAATTGTGGAAACTTTTACACTATTTCTACGAAATTATAATACCTATGCATGTGTTGAAGTTGGACAGCGTCTGCTCGAGGTCAATCGAAGCTTTACCTCAATGAACTGCGCGCGACAGAGCACCCGGTGATCAATAAATTATAATGGCCATCGTCAACGAAAACATATGAGGCCTACTATAAGTGAGAAGACAACAATACAAGACTACCGTTTCTCGTTAAATACGTTTTTTTTTAGAGCAGAACTTTTATTTTTTACTATGCTTCAGCTATTATTTTCACCGAAAACGGACACATTTTCACAAATCATATGAAAACGCCCGACATAATGTAGCCCTCTGTTTCCCCTGCACGCATTACATTCTATATATTAGAACTTGACTAATAATAACCCACATGATTGTTATTATGGTTCTGTTTCTACAAGCCGCGCCGCGACGGGCTGAACGGGGTTCTGCGTTAGACTTTTGCAGCACTTAGCAAAAAACAATTTAATCGGGTTGTCTATAATTATATATTCGCAAAAATAACCTCGTTTTCGGTGCCCCTTTATAACACGCGAAGTGTTTATTTTTAGTTAGCTGCTTTGGTCAATACTATAGGAATGGCCTGACCGTGTTCATACCGTAGTCATAGTAACGCAAATGTATAGACCGAAACAAAATTGTAAAAACAAATTCGAGCTACTGCTGCCCGTACGGACGGAGTACACAGTTCTAACGCCTGTTAAAGGCAAGTATTTGGGGGCGAAAGTTCATTATTGTTAGCCCCGTCGGGTTCGGATAGCTCTGTCCGCTTTGCAGCGCGTATTTTCGGATCTATCCATATATATGCTATCGAAGTGATTTACCCGGATTCTTTAAATGGGGCATTCGAGGCAGCCTCAGTCGATAAAATAACAGCTAATCCGAAACCGACTAACAATTGAAGTTCCTACAGTTTTTAACTTATCTTACTTACATCGTTCCTCTTCGCACGAGCCTACGCAATACGTGGTACAGTCATGTAGGGGACGCATATTGTAGGTACAATGTAATAGACCAACAAAATAGCTTTGTCGATCATTTCTTTTGCAAATTTTTAGCGCCTTTTTCCCGTTCTGTTGCTAGTACTCTGAATTGAACATGTGATCACGGTGCTTAATACTGCAACGGTTTTCAAAACTACACTTGCAACGTGGAAAAAATTGCTGGAATATATTTTTTTGCTTAGATACGATCATGGCAATAACTTGATTTAGGTGCACAGAGAATCCAAACACATACATATAGATCGAGTAAACTCATATAGGCAAACACACATAGGTTAGCAGGCAGGCATACAAGTAACAAGAGTCATGTGCATTGGAATAACAGCAACAAGGGCTGGGCTGGGCTGGGCTGGGCTGGGCTGGACAAGAGAGCGAGATTGTTATCGTGCCTTCTTTTGCATAATTTCGAATTTTTTGTGGTCTTCAGCGAACCGTGCGCGACAAAGACGCAATTCGTCAGCGAACGTTCCTCAAGAAGATATTACTAGCATTATAACAATAATGACATTATAAATAAATATGTGCATCGCGGCAACGTCAGCACCGTCAAAGGATAGATCACGACATAGTAGCACGCGGCCAGATATGACAACGCAAGTTACATATTATATTCAAATGAACGATCAAGTTTTTTCTAGCGGCTGTGACGTTGTCTTGGAATATGTTTTCTCCTACTGCATTAACATGATTATTGTTTTGACGATGTTACACAGTGCAGTAATACTGTTTATGTTTTAATTTCGGTTGAAATCAGCCGGTCTAGCTTGCAAAACCGACGTAATGCCGGCTGTCGTCCCTAGTTCCAACATTACCAGATCTCCGGCGTACTCAGTAGCCATCGCGTCAGGTCCAAAATTAAACTATCTCGACTCGTGCGACTGCTGTCCAAAGCAAATAATGACCATGGCGACGACAAACAATGGAGATAGCCTTCGTTAAGTTACGACCGCAATTTCTCGTTCGGCGTAGAAACGTCAATAAAAAGAGTTCGTTTTTCAATTGCGTAGCTTGCTTTACAATTGGTTTCAAGATAAGTATAAACAATATTTCACAAACGGCGCCTCATTCCATTAATCTACCGCCGCCGCCGCCGCCGCCGCCGCCGCCGCCGCCGCCGCCGCCGCCGCCGCTGCCGCCAGACAGCAGAACGTTAATGCGTGCGATTTTCTGAACTGAGGGCACTGACTAGGTGAGGCTAAGTCACTCTGCTGTACACGAACCAACATCAGCTATAGTTGCTGTGGTAACTACGCTGGCTTTACTGACAGCCGATGACAGTGCAGAAAAGCAGAAGTAGAATCAGAAGCAATAATGAAAAGGCAGTGCCAGCCACGAAGCTCCAGGAGCGTTACGGTCGCAAAAGGTCGGCGGCCGCAAAGAAAGATGATATACATATCAACCAGCAGCCACTCCCTACCGTTGGCGATGCAGTGCGCAGCGACTAACAGAGTTCGCTAAAGCTCTGCCTTCTGGCCGAACGCGGCGCTAACGACGCTGCGTCAGACGAATGCAGACAAACATGCGCAATAACAACGCTCCAACTAGCGCACAATAACAAATACAATACATACATTAGTCAGCGATGCAGAACAAGTACAGCTGCTATATAATCTAATCTGTAATAAAAGAAAATGCCTGACAGGAGCAAGCACGGTTGTTGCTACCACTGTCGCTTCGCGAATACCATGTTTCTTAGATATTGATTTAGGACCATTTTTCAGCCGAGTTGAAGGTGACAGCGCTGCAAAAAGGACGACTACTTCGAGCGCTCGGCGCAATCCCCACGTAATGATAATAAAAAAAGAAAAAAAAAAAAACGATAATTTGTATTTATATATCTACCGATGGAAATAGAATTACACAAATCAACAGTATTGACAGAGCTAGCAGCCGTCACCTAAATAGTTGCCTATGATAAAAGCAACGTTGCGACAAGCCTTATTATTAGAGCAGATGTGTAAAGGAGTTCTATAGACAACAGGCTAAAAGAAGAAAGTAAAAGGCTTAACATCGTTTTTTTTATTTCACGTTTCCTATTTAGTTCCTTTATTCCTGCTTGCTAAGGCCTTTTTAGACTTTGTTTATTTGCTATTAAGGGTGAAGAACAAATGTAAAGTTGTTCTCATATCTACATCATCCGCGTACGATTCTCTCTCACTGCGCGCGGGTAGGGCCAAAACTGCACACTTTTTTTGTGGCTGTTCACTCGGTTTTTCGTTTCGTTCCCTTTCATTTTGTCGTTTTCTTCATTACGTTACACTAACGCCTAGCCGGTGCGCATGCCGCTAGGTGGCGTCACACTCTCACTGCGTATGTTTGTATGGATTAATTCCGCTGGAACAAGTGGACGGGTCGGCGAGCGAGCTAGCTAGCGAAAATTGTATTTCTTAAAAATATAAACTCTTATTTTCGACTACCACTTCTGCTTCTGCTTCACATCCATGAAACGTCTAGACGAGCAGCAGCAGCAGCAGCGAAATGTCGTCAGCAGAAATAATCGATTTTAACAGAAGTCAGCGCTAGAAGCGAGCAGAAGGTAGCTTTGACGTGACGCTCATCCTTCTCTTGGTTTCTTCCGTTTTTCGTACGAGAGAACGGAGAGCAGACGACAGAACGGCGTTCCGTGGCGACGGAAACAGCGAGCGCCGCAAAACAGAAGCATAGGATAGAGAGGAAAAAACACGCACAGCTGATACCAGGTTTTCAACAACAACAGCAGCAACAGCAACGTACGCGATCAGCCGCCTCGGAATGAACGATTCCGATAGCTACTATATCAATACAAGTGTTGCAATGTTTAAATGATCCTTCGTCACAGCATTTAGCAGACGTGCATTTTCTACTGAGTTCATTGATCGTGTTAGCTTTATCATTTGCTGCACTCAAACATGTTTTTTCGTTGGCCCCATCATTGGCTTATAGATAGATATATGGCCAGTAAAGCAAAACTACTTGCATGTTTCTGTGACTTTAATAACTTGAACAGGGAATAATTGTTAGCTTTTGAACTGCTTGATTTTACCACCTGAGTTCGGACCACTTGAAAAACAACAAAATATTACCTCTAATCAATAAAATCGACATCATACCTGTATGCAGGAATATGTGGTTCTTAAGATTTGTTTGTTTGCTAAATCCTCGATTGCAAATATGACACTTATAGGGCCAAGATCCGGAGTGGACGTACATGTGACTCTTCAAGTCACCCGGCGTTGGGAAAGACTTCGAGCAAAGGGTGCATTTATGCGGCTTTTCCTGCAACGAAGAAAAAACATTATTTTCTATCATGTCACCTCTCCCAATGCAGATTCTGATCAGTGCTTTTAGAAATGTAAGCTATCACATGATGAGGACCTTTGTTCTTCATAATAACTTCAGGCACGTGCAATCCGTATTGCGAAGCCTGGGGAGCGTTTGTGGTTCCGCAAAGCTAACTTATTGAGGGTTGAGCCTATAAATTGTTGTTTGTCTTTCCGCAAAAGGAGGGGTTCAATGACCTATAAAGCACAGAGGCGATGAATAGAGGTTAGGCCGTAGCGTACACTGGAGGGAAGGTATACAGCACCGAGACCCTGTGGCGCCTCTGCGGTAGAGGCTGGTCCTGTAATTGCCGCCGAAAGGCACGCACGTTCTTATCGAGTGCACCTTCCTTTTGTAAAACTTCAAACGCCTTTTTCAGAAGTGCCTTTCGCGACGGGCAATTGGCCGGCAGCGACAATCGGCGGCGGCGGCGGCGGCCCTCAAACCCACAAACGCCGATACGTTCATTTCGACTTCGGTAAAAAAAGTTTTATTATTCTGCCGTTTTATCAAATCCGACTTACTTTTTATGGTGGCCACCTTTCTTTTTGCTGTTTGTCTTTATGCCGCATCGGCTAGACATCGGCTATGCTGCTTTTTATAGGCAAGTAAGTGCTCATTCTTATCTAGCCAGTAGTAGCAGTGCTTGAGTACTGGATTTGCCACTAATTCTATCTATGACTAGGAGATCTTCTGTAGTCATTTGAGTAAATATGTGACTAGCTCCTATGAGCGGATAGTCAGCATAGCCACTCGTAACCGTCCATCAAGCTAATCCTTGTGTTCCCGCTCTCTCATGTTTAATTATCAGGTAAAAGTTTAAATGTAGATTGGCTCAAAATTATGCTGATGTATCGACGCAAAACTCAACAAAACCAATGAAAAAACTAACAGTATATCACGACGTTATCCACTGAGCGTCTTCTAGTCAGTGCTGGAAGGCGCCGCAAACAAAGAACTTTTGGTTCTCCATAGCCATTAACAGGCCTTTTTTAGATCGACCATTAGCCCTGTTTCGTTGTCGTAACTCTTCTAGACAAACTCTAAACCACACTATCTATTTCAGTCCTATAATATAGGGGCTGAATTATACCAGCTTAGCAACCAGGGTCCTGTCGAAATCTTATAAGCGTTGGTTTCCTTTGATGCGCTTAAGCCCGGCGGCAAGCTCTTCGCACCTCCTTGAGCCTTCACTGCCCATTTGTTGGATTAAATAACCCACATCGGACGCACACAAGCGACCGACAAACTTTCGAACAGTACCTCTATAATTATTACCCCTCGAGTTCCTTAAAAGCCGTCTAATTGATCTGAGATGGATTTTTCCGCCCCACAGCTTTTTGATTTTGGCACGGCCTTACACGCTTGGCATGTACTGTAACTTGGTCTTCACTGGAACAGCAGGCACCGCTGTCCGCAGTTACACCGAACATGTGTTAATCGTCCACTTTGTTACATTGTCTTCGCACAGAAACTATTTGTGAAATAAGCTAAGAACAGATGTCTCCCAGCGCATTTTGTATACGTCCATTTTTAGCGCGGAGATAACATCTGATAGTGAAAGAGGAAGATGGAGCTAAAGTGGCTGCAGTAAATGATCACATCGATGAACACCATCGAGCACAGTTCCAGACAGTGTGATACTTACGTGCAGATAGATAGCTATGAAAAAGAGGACAACCGTCGACAGAAGAGCTCTAGCCTCATCTTAAGGCTTCACGACGTTTGAAAACTGCCGGCAGTGAAAGCGGCTTTGTGGAGAAGGCGTTTCCGCCTCCGCCTCCGCGAGTCGCGCCTAATGACGCCTTGTATGTCAAGGAGACGATATTCGATGTCGCCTATATGTTGTCACTAGAAAATACATCATACTAAGCGCTTCGATGAGGTCTTTGGCTGTTTCGGGCCAACTACCAATAGACAACAAGTACATCCTTGTTTGTTACTTCTGTCTACATTTGTAACAGGACCGGCGTGTCGTCCCGAATCGTCATACGATCGCTGACGTCGTTGTCGTTGTCGTTGTAAGCTTGTGTCGCATTGGAATGATCTGATGCGAACCGATGACGACTGGTTTGTAAACCTACCTCACAGGGCCATGGCGACACAAAAGCCAACAGAAGCGCGCAACGATTTGGTTCCTCCCACATTAGCCACGAAACTACCCCGCGAAATAAAAGCGACGAGTAACAGATCTTCAATATCAGTAGCATAGTTAGCCAAGCCGGCAAAGTATCGTAGCAAAAAAGCTGGCTAGATGTACAAATTCGAACGAAGACAAAAGTTTCATTTGAAATACTGTTTACGGTTCTTGTCGTCACGGGCAAGACAGTGCAGGCTATAGTCAGTAGACAGTCTTATGTACGTTAGTATGTATGGTAGCGAAGTATAGTTTGGCAAAGCCACACAGATCGCTTGCGGCTCCTGTTCTTGCTACCGTCTTAGGAGGGGAGAAGTAATCTAACGTCTTCAACTTAGATTTAACAGGTGAGCGGGGAGACGTGTCTGCCTGCCAGGTTCTCATTAGAGCTATTAGGAGGTGCAGTGGCTGGTAATCTAGCCCGACCTAAACAGCCACCAGCTTGAACATGGCGGCTAAGATAGGTATACCATAAGACAGTCAGGTATCAACCAGTGCGAATCCCGCAAGTAGATCAACATAAGACACAGCCTTTTTTCTGCCTATCCCACAAGGTTAGGAAAAACAGTAACACGGGACTAGATTGGCCCAACTGACTTACGATTGTTGTAGCTAAGATCTGACTAAAGCCGAATAGGATTAACTGGCGAAGAGATATGCTCACTCGCCTTTACGGTAGCTGACTCACATTAGTTTTACTCATCATAGCCGCATCTGCCAAAGCCCGATGGTCATAGAAACCAAACAAGACATGGATGGCTGCTGGCAAAGAAGAAGAACTACTCCGCGCGTTTTATACTGCGATGCCATGTTAAATGAAGATGAGGATGAATCGGCACTCACTCGCACTGAGTGATACTTATGCACGCTCATACTACTACTATGGGTACTATTATTTACTACCAGAGGCAGGAAGTGTTTTGTGCTTTTATTGGTTGTTGCTTCTGCTAGGTTCTTCATTGTGACCGCCGCTGTTCTCTTCCTCTCGGTGGCGTCAAGACAGAGGACGATGGCAACCTCCGAATTATTTCTCCTAAATTTCTATGCACACTTTTCATATATGATTAGGGTTACTTGTTGCTTCGATATTTGTTCAAGCTCGCATTTACCCTTTACTTGTGAATTTTTCTATGAATTTGGGTGTGCGTATATTACATTGAGTAGATAGTTGCTGGTAGGCTCACTACAGACAACTAATGGCTGCTGTCTCTAAATTACTATCATTACTAAATATGGTAACAACTATTTTTATAGGAGCAATTCAGTCAATAGAGGTAGAGAAGTCGATTAGAGCTTTGGCCGTTTTGCTTGAAACAGGACGAAATGCTTTGTTAGAGTACGCTACACTCGGAACTAGCTAGAACATTAGGCCTCTATAAGCGGACAAACTGGTTATATGGTATTTGTTTTGTTTGCCATATATAACATTTTTCTCTTTCTACTCAAACGGGCTAATATCCATCTAGTAATAGCAAAAATAACCACAAACAATAAGTGCATTTTCTGCCTGTGGGCCTTTCTTTGATTGTGGGAGTCATTTGATTTAGAAGAAGCTTTATTTAGCTGGTCCTTTCGATACCAGTATTTCTCCGCTATGAGTGTTGGGGGAACTGAAAGTCGGGAGAACGGAGAGGAAATTGTTAATTCAACAGTCAGCAATTTATGCCTACCTGACCATATCGTTTACAATGTGTTGCACACTATGTATGCAGTCGTCTACGTGTTTGTATGAAGCCAATTTAAAAGGCCATCTAAAGAACAGAAAAGAAGAGATAGGGAGCAGCGTGTACCTTGCTGTGTGTCATCCGATGATAATAAAGGTTAGAGGAAGCGGTGAAGCGTTTCCCGCAAACGTTGCACTGGTGCGGTTTTTCTCCACTGTGGATGCGCCGATGTGTGTTAAGCGAGCTCGACGTGGAGAACCCTTTTCCACAAACGTCGCAGACGTGAGGCTTCTCTCCGGTGTGTGTGCGCATGTGCCTGCCGATGAACATGAACGTAATAAGTTGTTGCTGACTAACTAGATATATTTGTTGTCTAAAGTCGCTCGCATTGTAGCTATTACGATCGGTGAACTAAAATGAACGTACCTTCTTAGAAGTGAAGGTCTGTCAAAAGCCTTCCCGCAAACTTCGCATGGAAGCAGTGTTCTTTCTCGAGGTTTCTTTACCGATCCGAGCGGAGTCCGTGATCCGGGCGCCAGAGAGGCCATTCCCGGCAAGGGGCTAGTGGCCTCCAACCCACGGAGAGCTCCTAATGGGCTTGCCAGTGTTGTCAAACCTAGCGGAGATCGCGCCACAGGAGATAATGAGGAAAATGTAGGTGACGCCGCATTGATCCGATGGTTGAGTTGTAAATTATGCGAACTACTGAGTTCCATTGCTGGAAGATCTTCCGTTTGATCGCTGCGATCGGAGCTAACGGATCGACGGCCTTCTGATGGAGGGGTCATCACCTCCGGGCGTGGCGATGATGATGGAGAACGGGTCGAAGAACCAGCCACAAGCGATTGCGAGAGATCCAATGGGTTTTCTGAATGGAAATGCAAAGACAAAGAAAAATATGAACAAACTAAATATCAGCAAATTGGAAAACACTCGATTCCTAGGTATAACGCAATCCAACGTAGCATTGATAGATAATTTCGTCTCTAATGACATATACACAGCTACTAAATGTATTGTAATAAAAAAAAGGCACACGAACGGCAACTAGCGTAGATAACGTCATAGATCATCATCACCAATTATTTTAAGCCAATTATCCATCACCATCAGAAATGCATTGAACAAACAGCGAGTGCTGAAGTGTTTCGGTACGCCGCCCGTTGTTGAAGAAGTGGACGCTGCTCTTTTTTTGCATGACAAAACAAACACTTGAGCATCAGTTCTACTAAAAGACCTTTGTGAGATTAGGCAATCGTGGCCGCTGCCCGGGCAGCAGACGCAACTACTATTGGCCGGGATCTGGGCAAATCTTTTGCGCGCTTCCCTCCGTCCTGTTTTCTGTTATCTCAGGTCGTTTTGTTGAAGACCCGATTCATCTTCATCACGTCGACATACAAACGGCAACACTGACATAGTGTCGAGTGTAGTAAACCTGTTCTTTCTGGTCAATTAATTACACAATGTTTGAAAAGTCGAAAAATAGCACACAATTATACTATCATGGCTGAAGCAGATCCGTATGTTATCCAACATTAGCCGACTAGGGATGACCTGTAGATTCAAGTACAGATAATACGTGTAGCAACAATAAAAATAAAATGCCAATACGGTTCTTATAGCATATATCTTATGCTATTATTATATATAGTAAACGTTTCGTATTAGTCGCAAATTTCATTTCAGTAGGATCTTCAGTAGGACATGCGGCCATCGAACTTGGCCAAAGCAACGGAAAATGCCTGAATTAAGGATTAGTGCTTTTCATTGATGAGCTTAAAGTGAGGCCCTACACTTTGCGTGGCAAAGCAGAAATATTGTGGTTGATAAATGGGGTAGCAACTTGCGGTTATTCAGCATGCCCTCGAGTGGGGTCAATCGGGCTTGAAGGGACGATTGTAAGTCATAGCAGCGAGTAGCCTCTCGTCGAGGCTCGGGCAGCAAACAGCGTATTTTCTGCTTAGCACAGTTTTCTCAATGAGATCTTTCAATCAGAATACTGGCTAGCTTAGCTGACAACAACGATAATGTTTTATTCAATTATTTGCCGCTCGTCTTTTATGCCATTTCTATGTTTCCCTGTCCGATGCGGCCAGCGTACGGTCGACCACACGTCGAGGCCGATCACTCAACCAGAAGCTGATCCACAAGGATCAATTGTTTTGCATGAGCGAATTGGGCAACGCGGCGTCTACTGTCCCGCTCTGCTTCAGCGGCTGAACTTGTTTCCGTTTACTGACTGATCTGATTTACACAAAATTGACAGCTTGCAGTCGCCTAAAGTCACAGCCAACGGAACCAAGTAACAAATCGTCGTCCTTCGTACGTAAGCCTACGTACTGTGTTTTACATACAGGTTTAATCATATTTCGTACTTTGTTTGTAATCCATAGGTAACAACAGTGGCATGAAAACAAGTAAGGAAATGAAGAATTTTTTCGGCGCATACACCCGCTCAATGGAATAAAAACCGCATTAACAATATCTTACGAGAGGAGCCAGCTGACCTCTGCTCTGGTACAAGGGTTCCTTTGCTAGAGATCAATGTAAAGGTCGGTGTCATTAAGAGTCTTCTAACAGCCCTTGCTTCTTCTTTGCAGCATTTCAGGGTGCCACAATAAACCACAATCATCATCGCCGCCTGACGACGACAAAGACTGAAAAACGCTGTAGCTCTATTGATGATTTAGGAAGCAATCCATAAGATAATATGTAGTAGTAAATACTTATATTAGGTCAACAGACAAGGAAAATAAAGAAGATGAAGACAACGGTGCCAGAAGAAAAAAAGAAGTTGACGAAAAGGGAAACGGTATCTCTACCGACCGCAGTCCAATTCGTTCAGGACTATTGACGCCGTCTGATTAACATCGACGGCGACGGCGACGGCGACGGCGACGGCGACGGCGACGACGACGACGACGACGACCACGACCACGAATCGCGGTAGCACCGAGAGACGAAGACGGGTCGATTACGCGGAGCAGGGCGACGAATCCGCAAAGAACCGCGAAGCGAATTATCATCGTGGCCATCATGTGATGGCGAGCGGCAGTGTCGCCAGTAGCAGCAGCGACATCGGCCGTTCGTGGCAGACCGGTGCTAAAATATTGCCTGTACTGGCTGTTGTTGATATTGCCATTGCTGTTGACGGTGCGTATGTCGATGCCCGAGCTGATTCGGTCGTCGTCGTCGTCGTCGTCCTCATTCTCTCATAGCTAATATTCAGCTTTTCGCGTCAGTTCCCTTTTAGCTTCGGCAGCATAATGTTCTAATCGTGTTGTTTTCGACTCTCGACGTCATCTTGTCCTTGAAACGACGACGGCAACAACAACAACCAGTAATAGATAGAACTGGAAACGTGAAGAAAAAGGGCCCGAAAAAGTTTCGATGTCTGGAATGGGCACCACTGACAACAGATTGCTGCTATCCTCACGTCGAGGGTCTCCTAAGCCTTGCTTGAGAGACGGCAACAAAGACGGCTCACACGTACTGGACCCTGTCTGGACCTATGTCTATGTGCTATAATGTAGCAACATTATATCTACAGAGCTTTATATATAGCCAGATTATCTATTAAAAGCACGTTTTGTATATGTCCTCTAGAAGCTACATCGCTGGACGCTATGTGATTTGAGTAAGCCACTCTATGATATTCTGGTGATCTTGCTATATCTCACAGTGTGAAGTATCTGTCTGCCTTTTTCGTCTTGTGACTCCCTCGTTTGTTTGGCCAATGTCCGTATGCATTGACGGCTCCGATGCGCTTGTGGATCGGCTGTTTATCTAGTTAAATTGCCTTTGAAGTTACTGCTTGGAAATACTGTAGTCGAGCAAAAGTTGTTTTGCTGGTGCCGCGTTTACCGTTGCACTCCTCGGTACGACTGTGCTTAAAGTTTTCGTCGGCCGGTAGCGCGTTGTGAGTTGATGTGTACATAAAATCTAGGGTTAAAGCACACGGCTTTTGAACAAAATCAGCTAGTATTAGTAGCGACAATACAAGACAAACGTTTACGTATTTTCTAGCTATTTTTACGATTTATCGAAGCTGCAAGCATAGGTCCTTCATCAGAACTCGTATGAACCGATTGCAAGGCTTCGTAACTCCACGTCTATATACGTATATTGGACGCTACAAACGCCTCCGACAAAGCCGAATTACTGAAAAGGTTGGCGCGTTTTCACTTAAAAAATGTTCATATATAATACTAGGCTACTTATTATGCCCAAATTGAGATTTGGCACAAACACAGATAGCCGCTGTGTAGATCAGTCGGAGAAAGAAGACCTGAAGTGAAGTGCGGCGGAAAACTGCCAATGATTTCCTAGGTGCGCAGATCTGAACGTCGCTGAAGTCGGCAAATTGGCTTCCGCAAAGGGGCACGATCGAACAGCATCAGGGGCAACATTGTGCCCTATTATCATTGGAATTGTTTCGGCGTACATTTTATCACATTCGAGTACAATAGATCGAGTCAAGAGTAGCTCATTTTATTTTTCTCTCTTCATCACTGCCCCTATACGCTAATCATACGTAGAGCTAACACGATGCCGTTCGTACCATTGTACAGCTATGGGCAACAACGATCCGATCATCACGGGTATCACTGTCGCTAGCGAACGACACACGTGTACATATACCGTATGCAGCCTATAGTAGCTCATACCGATTGGACATTGGTGGTAAAGTGATGAAGCAGAAGAAGCAGCAGTCTGCTCATGTGCGATATGAGTAACCAAACGATGATTCATCAGAAATGACGTCGGCTGATCAGCGACAAAAGCTCAGAGGGTCAACGCGGGTGCCAACGAAAGGACAAAACATCGTTGGCCATTATTGATATACCTATACGTTTGTCTGTCAGGCGCGGCAGAATTTCTGAGCTGTGTGCCGCGTTTGTCGAGTTCCCTCTGTCTGCGAATGGCACCATCAATTTGTTTTACGAAGGTCTCTTTTTCACGGAAAAACTACGATACTGAAATTTTGGCGATCGGTGACATCTACCCAGTGGTTGCTATGCCGTCCAGGAGAGCTGAACGACGTAGAAGTTCAATGGATAACTGTAAGAAACCATAATGATGGCGTAGCGTATAACTGAATTTAAATTTCGTGTGTCGACATTACGCATCAAGGTTTAACACAAAACGAAACAATTCTTTCAAAAAGCCAACTAAAAAATGTTGGAAAGTCCTCTACCTGTAAAACTTTTCCATACATACGGTGGCGATATGGATACGCCTTACGTGTTTTCCGCCGATCGTCACATTTCCGTTTAAGACACAAAGTGTTTCGGTTTCGTCTGTGAATATTATGATTTCTACACAATAACCTCTATTTCTTTCGTCTTCCATAACACCTCTGAGATGGCAATTTCGATGAAGAATTGTTTTGTCGATTTACGATAGGTTAGCTAAGTCGAAGTCTCCACGCGA
This sequence comes from Varroa destructor, assembly GCF_002443255.2. NCBI lineage: Eukaryota > Metazoa > Arthropoda > Arachnida > Mesostigmata > Varroidae > Varroa > Varroa destructor. Next base: position 22,332,043 of record NW_019211454.1, read on the forward strand.
AATAGAAGCGTTCCGTCTACTGAAAAAAACCCTTTTAATTAACACAGGCTGTGCAAATTAGGTTGCGGTAATCAACTATCTTTTGGAAGTACATACTCTGGACAGATGTTAGCTTCCACAGATAATTTCATCCTGAACTTTCCATGGAGACATGTGGGGATTCTGTAATTTTAGGGACTTAGAAAATGCGTTTTTTACCCTAGTGAAATCGTTCGTGTTACACGAAACAAGTTACTATCGTAGTTCGTCGAACTGCGCGGATATCGTTGCAGCACCGATATCGTCGTTGTCAACAATGGCGGGCTTCTGTCTAAAAACACACAGACGTACGAGCTTACAAACACTACACCAAAAAGCGATCGCACAGGCAACAGGCCGCAACCGGTCCTTCTAGCCTATCCTGATCATCACTATCAGATTCGGACACATGTACAGACATATACCTGTACATGTGTATACAAACAAATACGACCAGATCCGCTCTTTTTCGTGGTCTGATGCTTCTGTTACATTTGTTTGTCTGGCCCCTGTCGATCTGTACAGCTGTGCCGTTCCGACGCGGTCAGTGATCGCCTCCGACGGCTCACTCCTGCTACTGTTTTGGTGTCGACTATCTTAGCATAGAACCGTGCTTCTGACCAACGCAGTCCAGCCGGTGATCACTTGTTGCTAAGCGCATGTACAATAAAAACTGTCTTATTACGATGATGACGATGACGACGACGACGACGACGACGACGACCGCAATGCACACTTAGGTCAACCCTCACTGCCAGGTACACCTCACTTTCTCATGAAGAAACCTTCCATATCCTTTATTTGGGAGCAGAATGCATATGTACATATCTAGCACACGGTCGTACGATCAGCGATTGCACGTTGTTATTTTTGCCACGATAATCTCTCGCGTCTTGTCTTGGTACGTATATACATATCCATATGTATATATACATATGTATATATATATATTAAACTATGCCTATATTCTGTAACGGAGGTTGGGAGCACAAGTAGAAAGGGGAACGGAAAGTGGGTGGGATACTTTGCTGGAGTAGAGAGGAAGAAATTGCGTGCTAACAAGAGAAAAGAGGAGATGGGCGATAAGAAGTAGTTCGGCATTTTTTTCAGAGTCACCACCATCTGCATGTACCTATTATCGGGGGAGATAGCGAAGCATGATGATTATGTAACAATGGTAGTTGTGTTGCTTATTGAGCACATTGGCTGTATTGTTGTGCGCGGTAGTTGCTATTTCTGATCGATCTGCTGATCCGGTCTCCAGAAGAGAGACGAAATGGTGCGGAGATAGTCTCTTTCTCCGTCGTCTGTCGTGCGCCCCCTGCGCAGTAAAATGTGTCCGATCGAAAGACTTGACAGGGCGCCAGCAGAAAAACAACGCTAAGGATAACCCACGACATTTGACAATATAGCAATATTCGGCCCAGCAACAATATAGTACAATATAACATCGATAGCACGTTCGTGTCTGTCTCTTGTGCAATCATTACCACTACTTCACACTCGTCTTCATACTGCATTTATTTATTTAGTTATTTATTTTACTTACATATATTAGATAATCGATATTTTTTTTCAATTGCATAAAGAACGAAGCCGAAACGGACGACGAATATTGAAGCTGGACGCGCTTCTGTCGCCGGCATGAACGGCTGAGTGATATACTGAATTTTATGTTATGAGTCTGATTATACAGAGATTTTAGATATTATCGCTCCCTTGTGCACAGCCAGCTCGCTAGTCAATAGGATGGCGCGATAATTTGAACGCAGATTGAATTTATTAATTGATTTTTTGTGTGCCGAAAGCTGATAGGGTGATTTGTACGGATCTTGGCCAGCATCCTGACGAAAGTTGCGCTAGACAGAGCCAACTTAACCGGTGGCAAGAGCAACAACGAAAAAGCTTATTGGTTGCCCTGTTATTAAATCGGACGCAGGTTGACCGGCTTCATGGCCTCGATTCTGACAATTCTCGTGATGTTGATCCAACGTTGCTTAAACGCCATTTTGATTTTCACGATATGCATAGATGGTAATATGAAATTTCGCCATAAGTAACGGTAACGCCAGAACTCAATGTTCTATATAGTTTTTTTTTCACAGAAGACAGAATCAGTAGTATCAGAAGAGTGCCGCTGCACGTACGTTGGCCGATGGGCGAGCATCTCTGTCTATGCGGTAGTTAATGAAAATCAAAATTAGATGATAGGCAAATAACAAAAGGAAGAAAATACGACTCGTTTATCGAACTGCGGCGTTGGCGGATAAGAGAGGGACAAATATTAGTGCCCGTGCCGTTTCTACTGTAGAAATTGTCCCGCGTGTTATCACGTTCTCGTCTGCTCAGAAACATAGTCGAAATCCAATATTGAAAACAGTGTTACCAGAGTATAGCTCATCCGAATGCTGCTTGCCAAACATTGGTACCTTTTATCCAGCGACGGTTATAGCTTTAATCATTCAAGGTTTAAGATCTCATCGTTCAATAATCGACTACATATTGCTTGATTCCAACGTTGTTTCCCCAGTGACTGCAGCGTTGAGCTCTCGCGCCTTAGCCGCTACCACTGGCAATTGTACGACAACTGTTATCCCGTACCGTCATCTCTACTGGCTAGGATGAAAAAGTACCGCCCGGTTGTCGATGTTTGTGACAACTGAATAAATGGACGTAATTAGAATTTGCATTTGAATAGGAAGATACATGTGGCACAGCTAAAACTGTGACCGTTTTGACAGTTCAGTGAAGACTCAATAATCATCGCCGCTATCATCACGGGAGAGCAACAGCTGAGCTGTGATCGAAAAATCGCTTCTCTCGTTTCAGCTACTGTTATCGTTACGGACACGACTTCAGATCGAAGCAACTGAATAATAGTACTTTGTTACTCCCGTGCCAATTGTGCATGGAGTCCGTTGAACTTGTTAAGCCTTCGTCTCTCTCCCCCTAACCTAGAAGAATAAAATTAAATATACGCTTGATTTTTTTTTTTTACTGTTAAGTAACGTTAGGCTTGTTTCTATCGAACAGCCTTCCTGGACGTTGTTAATTTACTTTGAGCTACCTGACTATTATAGCCCTTTGTACCATTGTTTCTACTGCTCGACTTTCATCGGCGATCAAATCATGGTGTGTCTATGTGTGTGGTGATGTACGAATGTGAGGGGCATCACCAACAGTAGCGAGAGTTATGGTAGCACAAATTAGAAGGCAACCACCACTCAGCGCCTCTCAGATAGAGATGGATCCGACAGACGATAGAACTTACGAAGGGGGTAGACAGGTCGGTTCTTCAAATAACCGCTATCTAGAGGCTCAGCAGTGATAGGGTATCCGACCCGTTTCCCGCACAACAAGTTTCATATAGTTATACCCTCATCACATGATTACTTGGCTAAATCAGTAGTTATAGTGAGGACTGGTCGCTGGCCGTTCATCTGGAGGGAGTCGATTTACTATTCCCGCCTTTCCTTGTTCCTCACCCATCTTTTCATCTTCTACATACGACATAATGTGTTCCTCCGATTTTCTTTTTGATGACGACGAGCGCTAGGGACAATACCACCTCAGGGAAAGCAGACGCAGGATTTGAAGTAAAAACCATAGTGGCCATTACCGAGCTGACGGCCGCTGCCGCCATCGTAGTGAGGCTGACGGTGGCGGCGTTATTTTTAGCAGCGGTCGTCGCACAGAAACGCCAGCGGGAGCGGCAGCACACGGAATTAGCAGATGTTTTCAACCGCAGTGAGGTAATTAGACATTAGAGTGGCGAACGAGACGCCAGAAGGAAGGAGGTAACGAAAACTGCCTTCGGGAACGAATGTCTTGACGACCGCGAATTCAGAACTAAAAACAACGACAACAGCATCGGATAGAGACGGCTGTAGTGCATCAATAGCACAAACTGCTTGATAGCGAGCCATCAGCAATAGCAACTGTAACAAAGACATTACCAGAAGAAGGTGCATGCCGCACGTACAGGAAAATCTTAGACAAGTTTTGTTTTATGCTGATCGCACGCGACGCATAAAAGCGATGGCATATCGTTCAGCAGTAGCGTGTACACTTCGCAACAAGTTGTCGTCGTCTGCTCAGAGACGTTGAGAGAAAAGTTCTACAAAACTAAGCTGAGAATTACAAACCACGACTGCCGTAGCCGATTGAGTGGCGCACTACTGCCATTGCTGTACATAGGTGGAGTCGACGGTAGTTATACGTGTCTTTGAACGGAACCCTGCTTCCCAGACAGAACGTACGACCGGCTCGCATTGGCACACAGTTGTTAACTACAGGCAGCTCATAGCCGCTATTACTTTGTCAGCGACTACCTCTGCTAGAGCAGAAGTAACAGCAGTAAAATCAGCACTGACTGTCACAGTAGCGGCCAAATAACATCATCCAGCCGAAGCGTGTACTTTTCAGCTGCAGATGCTTCGTCGTTGGCTACTTCAGCACCACTATACCCATAATCATGGGCGCGTACTCTGCGTACAGCCTTTCTCTTTGTCTGATCAGGGAGTAGGAAGCACTCGTTGGTACTTTGATGCTGTTATCGTTGCTCTTTTGACCACCCTCTCGCTGTTATTACTATTACTTTCCTACCAAGAGTCTGTCCCTCTGCTTACCTGTGTGCCTATGGCTGCATCACTCCGCGAGGACTAGAACCTGTCACCGCAGTGACAGCTCACAAGGCGCTCGTCGGTCCGTCACTCAAGCAATCGCCAAGCGACGCTTCATAGCAGCACCCCCATTACCAGCATGTGAGGCTAACCTCATAGACCTCTTTCCCCCCGCCTCGAACCTTTTTTCGACTCTAATTTGCTTTTCAACATCTTGTCTCGCCCTTCCGTCCGGCATCCACCTAGCGACCAGGTGACCGCTAGTAGTCGTCAGAGCGAGCGAGCCGACTGACGGACGGGCTGACGGACGGTAGCGAAAACAGGTCTGCGCGAATTGAACCTTCTTCGAAAAACGACGGTAACGATAACACCGACGACGACGACGACGACGACGATGATGAGTAGCAGTAACAATAACGGGTGAGAACAACTAATAGATTGCAACGCTTCTTCGTGCGCCTAGTTACCTCCCATTCCTCGATAGAAATGATGTGTCGACGGCCGTAGACAGAGCTGTTGTGTCTGACGAAAACTGGTACAACGACAGACGCAACGCTCTCTTGGAAAACGGTTATATCATTGTGAAGTTACTACTGCTAGAAACGGCTGCTGCCGCTGGATACGTGGCGGATCCCCAGCAGCAGCAGCAGCAGCAGCATCGTCGTTACGCAACCGTCACGTATAGCCTACCTATTATAGTCCCTCTTTTTTTTTATTGCATCCTGTGACTTCTTCATCCTACTCCTTCTCCTTTTTCTTTACTGGTTCCTTGCATAAGTAGTACATTTAGTCAGAAAATTGTTTACCAAAGAAGGCGCAATGCAGTCGGGATAATACGTGTTTGTTTCTGTTTTCTCTCTCTCTCTCTGTGTTTTATAGACACGCACACATTGAACGTGCGTTTAGCTTGTAGCAGAAGCTACTTCACGGTTCAGCTGTGGGTTACGGCAATATAAATTGACAGCTGCACCCAGAGAACTTAGAATAGAGACTAGTTAGCCTTCAAACAACTGGGATGAGCAATAACATCATCAATACGTCGCCGCTTCAAAATTGCTCATACAAGACCCAAGCCAGCACTGGTCAGGCATGAGTCGGGACTCAAATTGCTTCTTTACGCTTGACGTACGCCCATTCAACACAAGTAGTTAAAAATTACTAATTAAAGAAAAAAAAAACCGACAGAAAATGATGAAGGTTGATCTAAAGCGTCCTGTTTTTCCACGAATGTGTATTTTTCCTTTACCGAACCAGTTGTTAAACTGGTCACGTAGCTTTATTACGTCTGTACGTAAGTTATAATATCAACTGGACTCAATCCCAATGAATGTTTTCAACAAGCAAAATTGAATGGAAAATAAATTTTATTACAGTCTTACCTTCAAGGATACTGCCCATGCCATTGCGGTACTGAAGGAAATTGACGCTACGTTGAAGGGCCAAGATCGGTAATGAAGGAGGTGTACCATCGCGTTTATCAAAGAAGGCTACAAGTTCTACACCCGGAGCTACTTCGACGAGTACCTCAAATATGGTTTCTCCCTGAACAGTGCTTGCCAGCAAATTGACTTCGTCATTCATTTCTGGGACCACTCGAAGAAATCGAACCCAGTTGCAATAGCGAATTTGTCGACTATGAACGGTGATCACCTCCTCGTAGCAGCCCAACCTGTGTCGGATCTGAAATATAGCACAAACAAACTCGAATCAGATTCAATAGTTAACAGAAGACGTTTGTATGTATATGGCAAATTAAGATACATTTCTTCTAAGTCCGCTACATTGTCGCTCTCTATCCACTCGTCGACTATTTACAGCAAACACAGTTGCGTTCATTTATCGGTCACATTCTCTTTTGCCCCCTATTGTATTTCTTCTTAACGTGTACCTACATGATTGTTATTCAATCTAAAGCGCTCGTTGGTTTCTGCATAGTTCTTCACAGAAGCTAGCTGGAAAAACCTAACCTACGTACTGCTCATATCTTCAAAGTCACTGGCCTGCTACGGACCAGTTTGTAGTATGTGCCAGATGTTGGGACAAATGCAAGAAAAACACCAACAAGGCTTACTTTTCAATATTCCACCGACAACGTTTTGACTGCTTCGGCCTGGTAGTTACTCAAAATAATAATAATAATAATAATAAAAATGTATCAAAACCAATGCTCGATTGAGCTTCAAACGAGTGCATGGTGAAGTGTCAAGAACATCAGGTTTGTGTGTAACGCCGTTACCCCTGCGATCGTTGGCGGCTGTCGCTATCTTGCTAGCTTTCTGTACTGCGTTCTTCTTCCTCTTCTTCTCTTCGTGACTCCTGTTTAGATTAAGTAACACCGAAATCTAAAAGGATCGTCGCTTCTTCACAACACAAAGCAAGTATAGCTATTTTATTAGGGACGTTATGTATGAAGTGCGGTAGGATATCTTCTTACTCTGCCTGGCGCCACTTTTGCTACGGTGGTTTCCGTGACGCCGCGAGGCCAACAGGAAAGCGACTAACTCTGCTTTTAGACTAACCGCACTGCAAATGGGTAACAGGGAGCGTAGAACGATGATTATTATATAAATTCTATGCGGATCAATGAACAATGTCTGTATAAAGACGTAAAAACATATGCCGCTTAAAATAAACTAGGCTATAATTGATCCTAACATATTGCTTGATAATGGTATCTGGCGAAACGATTAGCGAATTGACAGGCATAGCAATGGCGCGCATCTGGGCGATGATATCAACGGTGCCTCTATACGCCGAGGTGAAAATGCAAAAAACCATATCAAATAGCAATGGGACTATCGACAAATTGGTGTTCTATCAAATCCGGTATAATCGGTCAGTCTCTGTCCAATCGCGCGTCTGGCTGGCGTTCAACATCAGCGATTCACTAACACCAGTCGGCACTGGTCACCAGAAGCACCGCAAAAAGCATCGCATGCGAGAGATATATCTCCGATAACATGAAAATTTCCAACAAAAAAACACCTCGCCGTCAGTCGGTTTCGGCGTTCATCGTGTACGTCCATACATTTTCTGCTTTCTTTTCGGTGACGATGGTTGACAATCTGAGTGGCCCCGATGCAACGACGCGACTTTGGTCAGTCCAGTTTGGCCGTTTTGGTTCGCCAGCAGCGACGGCCGTCGTACGGCTAACGCTGGCCCTCCCGTACTGTTGCATCTACTATTGACGTCGGCGGCGACGCCAATGATGATTGGGTTGCTGATGTTCGTGGCATGACAAGGAGCCTACTAGGACTTTGCACTCTTTTCTTTCGTCGACTATCCGCGTGTGTAGCACTGCGCGTTTGTGGTTATCTCGTACATTTGAGCCAGAAGCAGGAGCAGCATCGGCGACTACAACGTATGACCGCTGGTGACGTCAACCACGGCAAGCGATTGGCGGCGGGTGACAAGACGAACACCCCGTAATGGAGTTATGCGGACAACTTTTCTAATAAATAGTGGAAGAATTATATAGAGCGACCGTAATGTAGCCCAATTGTAGCTACAACACGGACCCCAGCCATATTTCAAACTCCGTTTACCTAATTAAATTAAACCTATATACTACAGTTGGCAGCGGTGCCATCGTACGATAATGTCCGTCATCATCACCCTTTTTGGTCGCAGTGATCATCAGCACCGATTTTAATCAGCTATGATAGTACCATTGCTATTGACTACTATTGCCACCACCGCCGCTACTGGTAGTGATGTACGACACTCACAATAATGTAACAGTGAGTACCATTATGAATATATGTTCGAACATAAACTACGGTCGTTCTTTACCTCAGTAACGAATGAATTTCTTCCAAGATGTTTTGTAGAGCTCGTCAAGCCAGGTCGTTCGCTACATATTGGGCCTGTGCAATTCCTTTGCACAGGCCCAATATGTGGTCAGTGTCGTGGATGCGTAAGAATCAATCGCTCAGTCGAATTGTCACAAGGTAGCTTCCGTAGTGTAACTCCGCATTGCGGTGGGAAAAGAGAACTTTCCACTAGGACGTCTTCATTCACTTAATGCAGGGGGAACGTAGACATCACGATCGAATGTCCTTCTTTTCTCAGATATCCCACAGCGTCCATTGAACGTACAGCATGGATATTTCGGGGTGGACATTTTCGGCGTATCTTTGTGCGCCTTGTATTCATTGGGAGATCCATCAGCTTTTCTCACTGACGATAACTGTATGATTTTGTGTTTCTCTGTGCCCAGCAATAGGTCGAGGCACGACTAGAAGCCGCTTAGTCTCCCAGTATACTGGGCACTCTCAATTTCTGACTAAATACCATAGATTCAACTGTGCTACGGGTGCGCTTGATCTTCTCGCTCAATGTGCTAGCCGCTTGTTTTAAAACGCCATCAGCAAATCTCAAGCACAAACCCCTTTCAGTCGTAGAGTCCTTCCGTCCTATCCAGTGCTTCTTCACTAGCCCTGTTAGCTTGGTAATGGGCAAAATGGGATAGGTATCAAGCATGTCCTTCTTTTTTTCGAACAAACCTTCATTCTTAGCGATAGGATTCTGTTAAATCAAAGCCGAATTCAGTATATAGAGTTGTGTGTCTGTAGGTTCACTCGACCTTTTCTCGTACGGAACAGGCCGTCCGCCACTGAAATGCGGTCGCTTCGTGTGGTTATGTAACGGCTATTGGCGATAAAGCTGGCTGATTACGGGACCTATAGGAAAAATTCAAAGTCGATTACCTATATGTATAGTTAGAACAGCATAAAATCGAGAAATGTGCTATCAATGAACATACGCTATCGAAACAAAAGGGTCGAGTGATAAGTATCATGATAAATCAAACCCGTTGCGCGTATCTACAGCATGTAATAAGTGCTTCAATTCGGTTTACTACTGCTTTACTGGCTTTCGTCATTGGCTTTCGTTTACACAAAATGCGACAACATAATGCCCTTGTATGTATATGCGTATATATAGGGTCGCAACCCGTATATAATGTAACCAAGACGCCACTTGAAGTTTTCGGAGGTGTTACCCGACTCGAGTCTTACAATATCGACAAAAATACACAAAACAGTGGCACAATGTGTAGAGTTGTAGGAACGAACAGAAACAATTTGGGGGAAAAGCAAGTTTTATATATAGAGACAGTGGTTCTCGCTGTAACTGAGGAAATATATGCACGATAAGGGCCAGCAAGCTCGACAGCAGTAAAACGTAACCCCTGTAAAACATAACAAAGTGCATGTTCGATGACAGCTCAGACACCGGCTGGCTCTATCACAGAGCGGGCAATTCAACACATAGCAATTTAGACTACTCAACGGGACGACAAATGTGTGTCGTCGCCAGGAGAGTTTTGGTTTACCGTTTATCGACTCGAATGTAACAAAAAAAAAAAGAACTATAATGTACGGGAATAAATTACGTGCACGCTATCCTAGACGATTCTTCTACGACGGACGACGACGATGAGGCGGACTATTCTAACGGTAATGACGGTACCCCTTTTTCTCGGAACGATCGAGGTGAATATAGAAAACGCTGTTTTTGCCAAAAATTGACTCACTTTGCAAAAAAAATCTAAGTAACGAAATTTATTTGTTCAAAGTACAACGCTTTTATCTATCTAGCCATATTTTCGGTTTCTCATAAGAGCGATAAGTTCAAATTTCGATCAACTTGCCTTGCTTTCAACCTATGGCGAAACTATGCTTTGCTTCTACATATATATATATATATATATATATAATTGACGAAGGGTCTATTGTACGAGAAATGGGCAGCAATTATGTATACAAAAATAGTACGTGCTGTCTAATTTATCTCGCTAATTATTATCCTCTGTCCTGCATCACGATGCATAGATATAATGGAAGTCGCCGTGCTCGTTACCGATGCTATTTATTGCACTCAGTTGGTTAGTTGTCACGCTAGTTATTCATGAGGGCCGAGCAGCAATAAACATTGCCGCTTGTTGCCCACGTCTGTTGCGAGCTGCTTCCTCAAATGTGTTGGTTTTTTTTGGCAGGAACACCTGCATGTGGTGGCGGCATTTGTTCGGAGGCAGGTGTTGCATTCTACTTGCAAGACATCAGCGCATGGATCACAAAATCCGCGATGGTTTTACTCTTCGTTCACACCCTCCGGTCGCCTTTCTTCCAGTCGTCACTAAATAACGTTCCAATATTTCGATGACAGATCTCGAACCAAAGTTGATAACGTCGGCCACTACAATTCATCTCTGTTTTCGCTTGCTTTTCTGTGCAGCCAGCGATATATTGCCGCCGGCGTTACCAGATACTATTGCAGTTGATGGCGCTACCCCCGGGCCACCAGTCGACCGTGTCTCGTCGCTCCTCCCGGACTTAGCGATCGTGAGAGTTCAATAAAACTCAAATAAATATCTCACCGGTAGTTTCAACGGCGTTGACGGCGGCCGCGGCTGTCCGCGGTGCTCTATCAGACTTGTAGCGGTGCCATCACTGGCGGTTACGACAACGACGATCAGCGGACGCGGAATTTTTCGTTGGCAACTCAGTTCTGCTTTAACCGCTACTAGCGCTGTACTTTGTTCTTTGGCATCGCTGGTTTGATGTTCCGGCTCTGCGAATCGCTGCGAGAGAGAAAACAGTAGTACCTGCGTTAAACGTATCTTCGATGGTATCAGAAAGTGCGAAGAAAACTCCTTCGGGGCGAGATATGGGTACACGCAACACGGACTCGACGCAACCAGCAGAGATGCGGTAGCAACGACAGTGGTGACAACTATCGCTGGGCTATTATTGCTTCTAGCGATACAAAGGTCGGTCGAATGGCTGGCAACTCGATTGTGACCAGTACCTCATATTGTCGTCCTTGTTATTGTTATGAAAGAGCCGCCATCGAACGGGAGGACAACGAAGCTGGACGACAAAGATCATAATGCCGATAATGAAAATCTAGCGGAGAGGTACCATCAATGTGTCCGCGGCAGTATTTTTATTCCCCCACCATCTTGGTTACTGAACGAGTCATTTGTGCCCCTTGAACATCTGCTAGGTATTTCTGTTCTTGATGTCGTTGCTGTTGTCGTTGTCGTTACTGCTGAAAAGTTCAAAAGCGCTGCGTGGCGACATTCAGTTTGGTAACAAACGAGAGCGTTCACTATCTGCACACACACACACACGCTCTCTAGCCTCCTATAACAGCTTTGCTGACCACTAAATACTTTGCCCACTGCTGACAAGCTGCTAGTAAAACGAGCCCATGGTAATAAAACAATGGTCAGATGAGGAGCAAGTGTGTAATGTCCGCCATAAGACACTAACAACGTCAGAAGGGCATTACTCACAAATGCTGCTGCTGCTGATGTTGTGATATCGAGTAAGTGTATTTCTACCTAAATATCAATCAACTGATCACTGATGCTGTTGCTGCTGCGCGTAGCTGACGTGGGTAGCTTTGGATGCTGCTGAAGATAATAATGGCGGCGGCCACGGCGACAGCAGCGACGTATCGAGAGACGATCTATTCGCGTGCGCGCTACTTTCAGCACAGTGACTGTTACTACGTTAACAGCTGTGTTTGATGGGTACGTCTTGATTTGATTACCCATTATTAGCGCTAATGTTAACTAAATGTTTCGAGATTTGCACATCCGGTGTTGCCGCTAGGCGTTGCCGCCAGGCGTTGCCGTGTTTGGGATCGCGTACAGGTCGAGAGGGACAACTGATACATCTATAACAATTCCAACCAATCACCACTGAAAAAAAGTAAAAGTGAAAGAGTACGTATAATCTAATGTTCACTTTGGTAGCGTGTGTGTCCCCCTGCCCCCCTGTGAACTCTGCTGCTCTATGGTCATTCGAATGATACTGTATCAATATCGTGCTCAAGAAGGATTTTGTAGCGGGGGCTTGTATCTCGCTCAGGATCGTATCGTCAGAAGGCAGGTTGTCACAATGACTTGCAACTGTTTCCTCGTGGCCAAAGTCTTTCTACTTTTGGGCTGCATTTAATTGCGTAATCGTAAGCGTCTATACACGCGCGGCAAATATACGCTAGACAGAGTTTTCCTTTCTGCCATATAGCCATGATTATCTGTGGGACGCTAAAAAAGGAATGTAGCATTTTCAGCTATACTTTAAGATACGACGCAATATCTTCGCGAAGTATATGCAAACAAAGTGTAGGCATTTTTCAATAGACAAGTTTTTTTCGGGACACGAATGCGCGACATACAGGTCCTTTGGAAAAGATAAATTAACCTGAATATAACGATCGATTAACGATGAAGTAATGGAACCGATACAAATGAGATACAGTGACAAAAACGTCAGCTGATCAAAAAGAAGAATGGAATAGGCCAACCGCAAAAGTGACGCCGCGCTTTTGCCCTAACAGTTGTGCGGTGTAGATATTTAATCGAATTAAATGTAGAAACCTAGTCGATATTGCTGTATCTTTGATTCATCTCCTTGGCGTTTTGAGCTTGAAACTTTTCCACATTGATGGTAGCAGGCGTTTCTTTCCTTATTACCTGTGCCAATAGTGGGTTCGGATGCGAACTGTTATTACATAGTTTGTGTGTGTATGTCTATCTATGTATTTTGTGCGAATGGCCGCATTTGTGTGCCAAGTGTTAGTTGGCTCTAAATCGCATTAACTCAATATCTGTGTGTGCCTTGCGCGGAACGCATCAAGCGTATTTACACAGCGGCTATAGCTAGCAGTTTCTCTGTTTTTTTTTCTTGCTACGCGCCTTTTTTCCTGTTTCATCAGGTTCGTGTTGCAAACGAAGGAAAACAGGTTGACTGGCTGGCCGCTGGCTAGTTGATTCCTCTTCCATTAGATGATCCAGTAGTCTCAGAATGAGCACTGATGACCCGCCGAGATCGGAGGAAGAAAGCAGATGCTTTAATATGCTACCATTATTACGACTCGCAAATACTGTCAACGATAACAATCCGCTAGCGACTAGCAAAGTAAAGCCAAACTAAATAGCTTACTTTATTTCGTGTTGCCAGTAGCTAAGGCTGCTCTGCTTCTACGCCGCCCTGAACAAGACGCCGCCCCTTCGCCAACGTGAACGCGCGACGATTGTGCCTATTTGAGTTGTTACTCGGTGATGCGCAAATGTCTGCCTACGTCTAGTGGCTGTTAGCATTTGCTAGAGCCGTCGACAATTACAACGAACGGTCCGCTGCAGGAACGACAGCCGCGGTTGATGACGGTAAAACGACGACTCTTTGCGGATTAAGGGTTAGCCGAATGCGGCGGCTAGTGGCCCACCACAAACTATTTCTTGCTATAATCATCTGTCATTTGCCGATAGGAATACGCAGACACACAGTTGTGTAAACCGATGTCTGCGAAAAAAGTCGTTTTACCGAGATGCCGCAGTGGCAGCGAGAATGGTCCAGCCTTCCGCGGTTTTCCTGTAGCGCGGCTATTCTACCTCGCGCCTTTTCTCTACTATTTGTACATATATATATATATATATATATATATATATATGGACACGCACGAAGGCACCCAGGTCTATCTATCCGTCACAATGACCAGCGCCACGGTAGCAGCAATGGCGGTGAATCATGCTAATATACACTTGATCAGCCGTTTGTGTAGTAGCATTAATAATGTCAGTCTTCCCCTGTATCGGCGGCACAAACGCTCCCCCGAACGCCCGCCCGCTTCGCTGACTGATATCTCTATGCGTGTCCGCATTATTACGCCCCTGTGACCCCGGTTCTGGAGCTGTCTCCACGCTTTCACAGACTGTGCGTGTATTTGCGACTCCTTCGTATATACGTGCCGCTTTATATGAAAAGGATAAAGGATGATAATTCTCCTCCGCTATTTAGTGGTCGCTGTAACAGTCACTCAAAAGTAATAAAAAACCTCATGTTTTTCTGCCGTCACTTTTGGCGTACAAGCAGCAACGCAGACGAAATCACCTTAAATCAGCAACAGTCTTCTAGGATCATTCATACGATGCCTATAATTTTCATCGCATTGTTAAGCCAACATCGCAATGATAAACCTCACGGGAGGAGGTTCCATGGTCATATTTATACGAGCTGTTGCCATTTGCTTCTTAATAGGGCGGACGTACTTCTGGTTCGCAAGTAACTCGCTAGAAGTTGTGAAGAACTCGTAAACGAGATCATTACGGCCGCTGCTGCCGTTCTTACTATTACTACAGTTGCCACTGTCAAAACTGGCGATACTTCTACGGCCGCTACCATTACGGCTGCCGCTTCATATCAATACCAACACCGCTGACGTTTGTTGTTGTTTATTTGTTCATTCACAAGGCTCGTCTTCTTCCTTTATTACCCCTACACTATCATAGTTTTCACAAGATACGATCCGTGCTACTGCAGCTGCAGTCACTGCTGTCAACAGTGATCTTTTGATTCAGCATGATACGTTTCTAGCGACAGATTTTTATGATATCGGCGCCACACGACGATTACGAGGCCAATGGTGCGAGGTATCGACGCACAGGGCCGTACGTATTCGGCTCATCATTCATTTCAACCACAGGATGATCATTTGCGATACTCCTATATTGCAACTGGATTACTTTATCTGGATGGCACTAATAGTTGAACCATATGGTGGCGCTTCTGACACACCGCTACACGATAGTCATTCGTCAGTCTGGCCATATACAGCCATTTTATGGCTCTTCGAAACGTCATTATTATAGTACGAGCTTATTGTTGCCATAATCCTCGTCGTCACGCCTCTGCCCTATCTGTCTGCCCTGCCTTCCACGTTCCGTATTGCGTTTGTGATCGTAATAGCAATCATACTCACCGTGTCGCACAGCTATAACAAAAACATGAGGAGCGACAGCGGCCGCAGCAAAGATCAATCGCATAGCCATACTTAATAGGCAATGATCGTTTTCGTTTCGACTCATCGCGCAGACAAGCGGCAAGAGAGTACGTAGTCGTGCCTGTACAGCCGGTTATTTACCTGATCCCCTTCGGCGAGTGTCTACCGGGGTGAGTCCAGTACGAGGCAGAGGAATATCACCATTGCGGGGAAAAGAACAAAAGCGTAGCCCCACGAGCTTCGACAGGCCAGGGTTGCTCACTGCGCTCGCTGGTACGAGTGAGGAACACTAACGCCATTGAAGGCTCTGCGACAATTAAGTAATGAGAGACAATTCAGAGGGGAAAAGAAGCCGAACGGGTCCAACGATCACACTGCAGAACCTGCTTCCATTATAAGGTCTACCCAAACCTATCTGGGGTTTATCCCGCAGATCTGTCACACAACGTTGGTAAGAGTAACTGCTGCTGCTGTTGTGACACTTGCGGATGCGCGTATTGCTCCCAGATCCAAAGATGTCTGCTGATGACTTCAATGCAGAGAAGCAAGAGAAAAGCGGTACGAGCTTTTTGGTTGCGTGCAGCCCATTTTATGACTGTTAAATATTGCATAGATTATTTTATTCTCATTGTCCTTCAAGCTGTCAACGGCAGCCCCGGAAGATAGTAACAGTCGCGGATATAGCATGAATCGCTACCTTTTCTTTTTAGTTTTATTTGTTGCTATGTCATTGTCTGCCACCGAAAATAAATGGTTTTACCTTAAACTCTAGGAAGTAACCTGGATCGTAATGTCGTACAAGGCACCGCTGGTCGTTCTGCGTTGCCGTTCCTGTTATCGGTCATCATAGTGTTGCTAGGCGATAGTCTTGGTGGTTACGTGTATTTGTCTCCTACGTAGTGGCCGCTGGCTATGACTGCGAAAGGGACGATGGCGGCCATGTTGTTGTTGATGATGATGATGGTCTGATAGAGATCTGACAAACTCCTTGCTGCGCCTTCTACCACGACCGCTATATATTGGAGCAGCTACTGCACGGTCGCCAGTTCTGCTGCAGGGTGAGCATTGCTCATGCGCTCACGGGATGGCGAAGGGCAGCCAGTTTGTGGTCCGAGTTTTGCGTTCGTGAAGCATGCGACTCGCCAGCGTCAGACAAGCGCTCGGCAGCGCTCGCGGTTGTTCATAGATATGATTGATGAATCCTTGAAGTTTGTTGAGTCGTCGACTGACTACCTGAGTCAGGCAGTCGGCCAGTCAACGAGCGACAGACTTTGCTGGTGATTGACCCGTATTATGGAAGAGGAGGGTTATCTTGATTGAGCAGCATTTTCGTACGTATGAACGTCTCCGGTAGAGTGGCAAAGGACCTATCATACGTAGATAGAGTCAAATAGATCTTGTATGCAACAAGATATCGGCTAATGCGATGTACATAAACACATGTATATGTACACTCATATATCGTCTTGTCACATGTGGGTAGACTTAAAGAATAAGTGGGTACGTAGAATACACATCATCGATCCAATGAGATATGAGGTTATAGTAATGATGTACATAAATGCCGTGCTCTTGGTAATGTTAACCATACTCCGTGATGTCTCCTAGAGTACCTCTGTTATCAGTGGGGCGATCCGATCCAGAGAGCGCTACGATGGTCATCGTCGACTGTACGTTTTCACCTGCATTCATTCGCTCGCTCATACCATCATCTGTTTAACAAATAATCGTAATATTGCACATTTATGTCATAATAGTTGTAGAAATCGCTGGAACCCTTTGCGGATTACCGTCCGAAGCTATGTCCCACAAATTCACAATGAGAATCTTCGTTAGAGCCGAAGAAACACAATACAAAATAAATATTCCTCTTTCTAGTTAAGTGTACTATAGAGACAAAAAGACGAAGAGGGTAACGCGATCAGTCAGCCACTTTCGCCAAATATACCCTAACACATCTTCTATATCTGCATACTTTCATAGATATATTGGGCTTCGTACAGAGCCTGCAGTCAGAACTGATTACAGAATTTAGCTACGGTTAGCCAATGTTTAGCACTTTATCAACGGTTATCTGGTAATTTTTCTCCAATGCGCTTGGTTGCCAGGTGTTCCAACCAGCAGATCGTTCCGTAGTCATCTGACATTGCGCTAAGTCTGTTTGGTCATATTTTCTTAGCTGTCTTTTTTGTTCTACGTGTCAGCGCATGTTGGCCTGTTGACAATACTTGACGCACGTTATTGTCGTCGTCGCTGGTGTGTCTCTACGATACTTATAATTGTAAGCGACACGCTGATCAGCATCTAGGATGGAACAGAGCGACGGATCATCTTCGGTGGCAGTCGATGGTTGTCGGCGGGAGGGGTCGCTTGCGTCGGCGGTATTTTCGGCGGCAGCGCCCATGAAGCGGAGCGTCGGTGCTGCTGCTGTACCCGTACGGTAATTCGTATCATGATCCTTGTGGCTGTGATGCTGCTGCTGACGGTGCGGACGCCAGCAATAGCTGTAGCGGTAAGAAAGGGCAAGACCAAAAGCCGATTCATCCGTGCCAGCAGCAGCAACAACAACAGTAAGCCAAAAAGCTGCAACTGAGCGAGCTTTTTCGTTGGCTCACTAAAATCGTCGGTATGAACCATGAGACAGGGCAACAGACTGCAGCTATCAGAGCCCAACGACCGATCAGACAATCAGACGAGAGCATACATAAACCCTCTCCCCCTTCTACTCTGAAGGGGGTGGCTGTTCTTTGCGGTGTTAGACTTACTGCTGCATGGGTCGAAGCCCCGTCACCTGTGCGTCTACTTCCGCAGCAATTGCAATGGGCTTAAAGCTCATCGTAGAGCAATAACAACAGTGCCACCATTGAATCGAACACGTTAGCATACGCTGCCTTAACAAGTAGAAGGCACCGTCGTCATCATTAGCCATAAACACGAACGATTGCATAAAGGCAACGAACAGAACTACTATCGTAGATACACACGCAGACGTATACGGCGTAGTAGAAGAGATGGGGCTTATATTCATCTGATACAAATAACCACGAAGGAAGGGGCTAACAAGAACCGTAGGAATCAGACGCAGCCAATAGTCGTACTAAGAATCCCGGTAGCTATGCCGACAATAGCCGTTGCAGCAGCTGCAATGAACAGGTGTTGCTGTTGCTGCCGGCGTGAGAGATGGGTCGATCAGTTGCCGCGTCCCAAATGTAATATCTTCATCCTATCATACCAGCGCGCGGTAACCATCGTCACTCTACGTGGCGTTCTAATGATAATGGTTCTGTAACATTGTAGCACAGCTATGAGTTTTCTGCAATACATACATACATGCAATGACGGGGATTTCTAATGGTGGCAAAGTCGCGTATCTAGGCAGGAAACGGCAGCTAAAACACTACCGTTAGTTTCGCTGAAATCAGCTTGCGTGAATCAGCGTGAACTATACGGATCCGCAGTGGATTATTATGTTCATGGTGCAGTGGTAGATAAAGTAGTTTTCACAAAGGGCTGTTAGCTTGTAAAGCCGATGATAGCATATCAGCTGAAGCTTACCAAGTATAAAGCTGAACGCGAAAATTCGACAGTGACGCGCCTCGTAAAACAACGTCCGCAGTCCACCGTAATAAGGACAATAATAAAAGCATATAAATGAACCAAATAGTAGAAGCTTTTCCTGGGGACTCGTCCACTTCCTGGAGATCAATGAGTGACCCTATTGCTTCAATATTATTCGGTGCCGTCTTTTTGACACGTGCCAAAATGGCTTCTCTATGTGAATAGAGCTACGAATTGTGCCGGTGTCGACAGCCGTAGATACTTACGTATTGAAGGGAGCCTCAGACCACCCCGTAGAACTCCATTAAACCCGAGCCTCAACGCACACACAAAGTGAACAAGACCACGTAAACCACAACTGTGTGTTGCTTGTACGATAACGGTAGCAGAATTACGTGACGAGCGGAACGTGACATCATGAAATACACTGATAGCAGCGGCAGAAACATCAGAAGCTTGGAGCTACAAAGCGAAGCGAGGTACAACAAAAGCTGGCGTCACTGGTTGCACAACGGCAGATGCGCCGTCAAAATCCGAACAAAGAAACTGATTTATAATTGTTCTTTGTTGACGTTCTCGGGAATCAACAGCATCTTAGTAAAAGATTGCAGTGTGCAACGTTAAATTCGCTGTTATTCGTGCACTGTTTTCTTCGAAACGTCGTAGAGGTCGTTGCTGATGATGGCACAGAATCATCACAATAGTCCGACTAGTAGAAGCGGCATTATTACCGTCTATGATGGCGATAGTGCTGCCTCTACTTCCACTAGCAGCTTTCGCTATTACTACCACAACTGCTGTTTCCTTTGGTTAAACGCGTAGTTTTTTTTTTTTTTAGCCCCCGCAGTAACAATGGACATTGTGAATGCTCGATCACATTGGTAGATTCGTTTTACATTGACTAACTGTAAGATGAATGCAACGCTAATGGACGGTATACAACGACACTGTCGAGTATACAGAAGGCCTCTGAAGAAAACCATCAGACCATCCCGTGGACCCTAGGATAGGGACTATTCTCAACGAACAAAGTGTCTGAGATCTGCTTGAAGCCATCCGAGTTTTGCAATTGTCGCACAATAAAAAGTGCGTAGGAATGAATCATAGATCGGTTGTGCTTGCGTATGTGTGTCTGCTGGACGAATCACGAAGATGCTGTGCGATGTCGTTTCTTTAAATCGTGGTGATTTAGTTGAAATAATATTTCAATGCACTACTTAAATTAGTTAGCACTATTTGGTTGCTCTAGACAAACATATGTAC
Organism: Varroa destructor; assembly: GCF_002443255.2. Lineage (NCBI taxonomy): Eukaryota > Metazoa > Arthropoda > Arachnida > Mesostigmata > Varroidae > Varroa > Varroa destructor. Next base: position 22,352,301 of record NW_019211454.1, read on the forward strand.
GGAACTAGGTCGATTATGAAAGCTATACGACCGATGTGGGTAGGATAATGTTCAGGTCCATGTCTTTTACGAACATGCAGCATACAGGTCGCCTTGATACAGACGTTTGCATATATATATATATATATATATATATATATATATATATATATATATATATACATATATATATAGGAACAAATATCTATACGTGTCTGTCCGACTGAGCTAAGCCTTGAAGCACCTGCTTCGGGTCCTGGGTTACCTATAGTTCGAGCGAAGAGTCGCTTAGTGGCCAAGTGGTACACAGTGGACCTAATAACAGGACAACCAAACAATTACCGCTCACAGGACAATAACCACTATCGCCGTTAGACATCATCAACGAGTAGTGTGAACACTACAACAAGCACTATTGGCTAGTGGACAACATACATACATACATACATATATATGTATAACTGGCACACCAGCATTATCATCATCTTCATTCTGTCGTAGCGGTGACGGCTCATCGCGATGCGATGACCGGTGAGCGATCACCGAACAGCTGCTGTGACTCCGTCGACGGCTACCGTTGGGATTGCTACTGTCTATGTTTGTGCTAAGAGAGCTGATGGACTTCGAGGTTCGAGCTTCGGATTTGGCCCCAGTTCGCTATGATCCAGACTGGGACCACGCTTCAACCCAGGGCCGCCATCCAACCCGATCGTAGACATCTCCACTTTTCGTAATCCCAAATGTAAAAGCTCTGATCATCATCACAATCAGGAACCTTTTCGGATTGAGTAGGTATTCTTGCAACAACTGCTATTGAGCGATCATTTGCCTATTAAAACTACGAAATCAACTTCTCGTTATTGATCCTAAAGGCTGATTACTATAAACCGCCCCAGTGTCACTAGACGCTCAAAAGCTACTCGAGCAACGAAAACTGCGCCGGTCTTATAGAGGCCAAACATAGTTAAACTACAATAGCCATGTTAGGACAATATCAGTGCTTTTGTTGGTATCGGTATAATGTTCAATTTCTTCGTAATTCTAGATAAAATGGTTACGTTGATGCTTCTCTTTCTGCAGTCCGAGGTAGGTGTATACAGTCGCCAATCAATCGATTCAACTTCGAGGGAACATAGTAGTATAACAACGATTAAGTCGATGGCGTGAAGGTTAGCAATGATCTGTACGCGTCAAGACGATCCGTCAAATCAGGCGCGAACTCCGATCGCTACGAAAGACGTTCGTTCCCCACCTGACTCTCATTCGTTGTTCTTTTCTCGTACCTGAGTTCGAACCAGAAAAGGCGCGCGACGTTTGAAAAAACGCCTCGAAACCTATTCAACCGAAGACACGCCACCAGTTATTCATTTCTGCATGTCATCCACTAGGAATGCAATTTAGACCTATGCAGCATACAAGGATAGCCACTTTTGGCTTAGCAACTGTCATTCGCGTCACCTATCCCAAATGTATCACAATAGTTCTCGGCCCTTAAGACGTTTCCTCGATGCTTCCCTTTATCTTTTTCATAAAGACCCTTGGAGACGGTCAGACGCCCGCTGATCCACGAAGCTATCACACAGTTCAAATCATTTAACGATGTTAAATATTATGTGAAGGGACAGGAGGGCTCGGATAAGTATCGAAGATCAACGCTACAACCGTATCAGAACCCTTCTTTACTTACCATCGTCATAATAATATTCGATGCACCACGTACTCTAGTGTTACTGTAATCATATACCGGTCTACGGCATTTTTTTGTTGATACATAATGACGCATTTACTTGTACGTACTGACAGAATCCAATCATAGCGCAAACAGCAGTATGTTAAGATGCGGAACTTTGACATGTTTCCACACTACATGTGACGATGTCGATATGAGTTCCGTAGTCATAGCAAAGATGTCGTCGTCGTCGTCGACAATACCTCCACGGCTCCTAGCTTCTTCGATACCCGAAAAATCGTCAAATATGTGCGGCTTTCATATCTGTACTAAAAACGTATCTACATGTACGGTTAAGAGTCGTTCTCAGTCGCGCCCTGTCGCCTCGCTTTTCATATCATTTCAACAGTTCAAAGGGAGAGTTTTTGCGACCGAGCGGAACTCGTTTTCCATATGATTTTACTACTATCGAAGATCCCGTCAGCGATCGATGTTTCGCTGGTATGCTGTTATTATTATCAACAGCGTCGACAAATACGACTCCGCAAAGAAAAACACAGATCGCAATTAGTCGCGCATCTATATATGATAGGTACGCATTTTATTAGAGAGAAGGATACACTGGAAGGGCCGCAGAAACGGAGGCGGAGACGGGGGTATCCGATTAGCGCTGGCAACGCGCGTGTTGCAGGCCTGATTGCTGTTCATATACATGGAGAGATGAAATGACACAGTCATTTAGGTTACCGCTGAAAGCTCGGTACTCAGCTAAAGCAGTATGAAGATTTCTGTTCTTCGAGCACCAATAGTGACAATTATGCGACATCGCCTACTAAAGATGAATGCATAAAAAATCGAGAGGAGCCATCGCAAATATCGTTTATAACGCCTTCATATAGAAAACACATTTTCTATTACGTTGTTTGAGCAGTAGTATGTTTACATCTAAATAAACACGTGTTAAGCATCATTTTGTAAAACAATGGAAGAATAACGCTATCTTATGGATTATAATGGACCAACATGAAGCTGAAGGAAGCAATTATATGTCTTCGCCTCGCCCAAAGCCAAAATAAGTTATCGCTTTTTTTCTTCTTGTGCCAAGCTCATAGTTGTTAACGCGTTATTTCTTATGTTATACTCGGAAATAATGAACTTATCTTTACAATTAACGCATTTCATTTCTACTGGCACACAATCGACGGTAGCTTTCTTCTTCTTCTTTTGTTACCGGTGACGCGGTGCTTCAATTAGTAAGAGACGCCGTTCAGGGCACCGTGGAGACGAAACAATGAGTAGAAACTTTTGGGACATTCTATTACGAGCGAAGAGACGAGTTAACACGCTGCGTACACTACGTACTATGCACGTAACTAGCGTTTTTCAAGGCTGCCAGCGTGTACCAAACCTAGCTTCGTATTTTGTAAATCTCTCTAATATCGTACTGTTGTATGACCGTTGTAATAGTAGTGGTGACCGTCATTTTCGTTATGATTTCATCTCATTCTATTCCCACTGTTACTCGCTTTAGTTCTTCGAAGGGTGTACCTACGTCAACGCTACAGCGAGTAGAGGAATAATAATAATAACAACCGCGACGACGACGGCGACTCTAGCGTCAATGGAGGACCTGCTTAGAGGAAAGGGACGCATGGAGGGAAGGACGGAGCCCGATGTTCTGTGTGCGATTAAACTGCTTTTTGTCTGTGTTCATGTGTGCGGATTTGTCATGCCGCAGACAATAAGCAGCAGCAGCAGACGATACAACTGGCTTGTAGCGTTTACTCGTTCAAGTCAGCAACAACGAGCAAGCAATAGCACTACTATTCGTAATGAGGATGGACGTCGCGCACTTTTGCAGTGGCAAAAATTTATCATCAACACCGGCGGCAAAGTAGAAATGAACAGCCACCTCAGTGGGGTAGAACCCCGTTTCCCTTCCCCCTCCTTATTTACCGATAGCGACATGCTGAACAGCAAATTTAGCAGTAGCTCGTGGTGGCAATTGCAGGTTGGCTGCTAACGAAACGGTGTGGACAAACCAGCAGAACGACAGACAGACGGTCAAACAGTCAGTCAGTCAGTCCGTCAGTCATACGGCAATGAATATACAGGCAGGACTTTGTTTGGCTGCTTTCCTTGCCAGATAGCGATGTGTCTAAAGGCAGAACACGAGTTAGCTCTGCGCGGGCCCATTTCTCTTCGGCCCGTTTAATCTCAAATAATTCTTCGCCTTCGTTTTCGCGCCCTTCTGTTTCGGGAAGGCCATTTCTCGTTTTCATGTCTCGCTTCCTTTCTCGCATGTCGCTTCTTCAGTGCTGCCACTACTGCTGCTACCGAAGCTAATTCTGCTACGGTTGCAGCGTTTTCTGTTGGCGTCCCACTTCGTCGTCGTTTTCATAGGTAGTCAAGACAGAAAACAGGTCCGTTGCCTGTTTCGGCTACTGTTCCTGCCGCCTATTGCTCCTCCTTCATCAACGTCGGCGTCATGGTCTCAGCGAAGAAGAATCAGCAAACACGAAGACGGCGAGATCACTGTTCAACAGCAGACGGCAACAGGCGGCGGCGACAACGACGACAGCATAACAGTTTGTGCTGCATCCTCGGCGGTCGGCCATGCCGCTGACGGTGGCGGGAGCGGCGGTGCCGACGACGTTGACGATTCAAATAGCTATGAATTCCCTTCGCTCATTATCATCATTGTCCACAGCAGCAGCAACAGCATGGTCATAATGAGAGAAGGAGAAGCAGGGGAACTACCGCGAGCCCTATCGGTATCATCTTTGCCAATGTTATCTGTTTGTAATTTTCGTTTTTGTTAAATATTAAAGTCGGCTAGCTAAAGAAAATGATCAAGGTAGAAACGAATCGAAACGGGGCTATGCCGCCTTCTTGGCGGGAGTCCGTTTGAGACTTCTAGCTGTCGCTCAAAGACGAATTGGCGGTTGTCCATAACGCATCCCTAAATAGTCGTGTGTTCGAGTCTGTGTGGTTTTCGGTGCGACCTGAGCCGTCGTTGTTCGTTTGCGCAGATTAAACGGAACGAGACGCGGCGAAAATAATAGACGCGTACCTTGCTTGTCAATGTTCCGCACATAATGATCACTGTTACAAAGGGAAAAATATGGGAATCACAGTGGTGAAACGAGCATCAATGATAGCACATTACACTTACTTCAGCCGGTGGACATATATCATTGACAGACGCGCTGACAGACAACCGAAAAGATATGGCCGAACTAAGTCACCAAGCCATATCTTATGACCGTGATTTCATTCTCTGCTGAGCTGCATAGCAGACAAGTGCACCTCTATGCCCAGTCCAATACCAACACAGCAAGCGGAGTGTTTATAAGACTCATTTGAGACCCGGTGAGTAGTAGTCAGATGTTGCCGAGTAACAGGGGCAGAAAGAATTAGGGGAATGGCCAGATTTCGCAGATGGACCAGCGACAGGAGCTGTGGCGATAGCAGCCGTCGAATCCATATCCCCAGCCGACTGTTGTGTGGTGACGATTAGGTTTAAATGGAGGCTAAGCTAAAACGACACGGATAAGTACACTGTCATAAGAGGCTGCACCGTATCGCCGACAGATTGGGCTACCTTTCAGCCTGCTAACGGAGGACCGCGATGGCCGTTCTGCTACCGATCTTTTAACGTGAGTGCTTCCCGAAACTGCTATTACTAGCAACAAGGTGAAGCTATTATATATCGTTGTACTGGCGGCGGTGCTTGCTTTAACTCGGCCGTGATGGCCATTTTGTCAGGCTGCCTCCGTACGTATAATAGTCGCATCAGAACTTTCGTGTGATCTGCCCTGCTCATCTTGATACTTTTGTTATTAGGAGATGCCGGACGCCGCTGGACGAGTAGCGGCAGCAACAGCGACCACTACACGTCAACAACAGCGGACACGGCGTCACCATCACCGTCAACTTAGTCGCTTAGTTATCCGACCGCGCAGCCGTCACCGGTTGTTGTTGTTCCTGCCGCCACCGAAAGCAACTCAGCTACCTGTGTTACTCTCAGCCACTGAACGATTTCGTTACGTAAACTATAATTATCTCCTCTGTAGCTGAGTTTGCCTGTGATACCGCAGCACAGCATCATCGGCACCATCACCGCCATATCATATAACATCTACGTTAGGGCCGCCGCCGCCGCCGCTGTCGCTGCGGGCAGCGCTATGCGCGACAGAACGCCGCCACTCCCTCTAAACTTCCGTATGGGGGAGAGGGGAGCAGTCAGCGAGCGATGGCAATTTGAGTGCTAGACTTATGTGTACATACTTCTATGACGATATGTACATGCATGCATGCATTTATGTACATGTACATGTATTCTGATAGCACGAACAGCGGCGGGAGCAGCAGCAGCACCGTCGTGGCCATGGGACTATTGGTCCCAACCATGACAGCATGATCGAAATAACCAGAACGGGCCTTTTTGTGCGCATGTGTGCATGCGTATGTATCGAGTAGTGTAAGCCTACGTGGCCGTCAATGCAATACCAGGTGAACGTACATATGTATATTTGCCGCAGTGGCTCTTAACGTGTAAATAGTAGCCAATGTAACGGTCACGACAAAAAAACAGGACAAATCGAGTTATTATGTGTTACAAATGATACAAGACCGTCTTGTGTGCCATCGAATATTTCACAGCAAACATCAGGCTAATAAAGCGATCGTGATCAAGAAATATTGGTCAACGGTGCCAGTTGCTTTACTGTTGTTTCAAACTGAATCCTTGCTTTAGCACAATGACGTATATGGCCACATCGTTTGGGAACCCCTGTTGTTGTGTACAGCACCTGTCCAGATGGCGTAACGTTGAAAATGAGTCCCATTGTGTGAAGATGATGCTAGAAGGATAAGTCTGGGAGAAGTTTGAAAACGACGCCAAAAAAATCTGCATACAGTGGTTCCTGCCAAATTGAAAAATAGAATGAAAAAAAGTTCCATTTACCAGTGACAAGGGTGGCATCGGGCACTCAAACTCGTATCATCTTATTGTTGTGCATGGGCAAACGAAGTTCATAAATCTGCCGAATTCATGGTGGATTTTTCAGTTTATGGAGAAAGCGGCGCTGCCCACGCGATGCTAACAGGAGTGAATCCGCTATACGTTCTAGTGAGAATGTACTGAGCTCCACACGCACAAGCAAGCATTAGTAGACATTTTGAAAAGCGCACTACAGCGGTAAGTTAAACATAAAGCACACACAACGAAGCGAAAGCCTGTAATTGTCGTTACTCCACCGTGAATTGGGTAGGGCTATGAGCGGCATTGCTGCGCTGGCTGGTATTGGTACCGTAGTGAATTTCTCTAGAGCTGTCACTTGAAGACAGCACAGCGTGTGCATATAGCTATCACAGTCAGTGAGCTTGTAACGACAGCAGCAGCGGCAGACCGTACGATAGCAGTTAGATAGTAACAGTATAAGCCACTAGCTATTCTTTTGATGTTGTGATACACTTGACTCTCGTGTTACAGCATTTGATGCGCGCGGTGGGGGAGGAGGAGATGTCAGATTTGCCCGCGTCTGTTTAAGTCGATGCCTTTGGCTTCTCTTTTTGCCTCCCGTCGCGACCCAGCCCAACTGAGCCGACCCAGCCATTGAACAGAACTAGTAGTAGCAGAAGTCACAGTGGTCGGGTACAACCCTTAGTGTGCATGTGTTGAGTTCAGCGGCGACCGCAGTTAACCCAGAGTACTTTTCCGCTCTATACACGTTACAGATATGCGACGAATGCGCACTGCGAGAACCCGAAGGCGTTCATTCTACTGCAGTCTACATCAAGGGAGCCTAACTTCATGGATGAGGGCTAGGCTTTTAGCAAAGGGCGATGAAACGGGGAAAATTAATGAATGCCATTTGCCAATGATGACCACGTTCGAGGCAACAACAACGACGACGACGACGACGACGATTTTACGTGAAAGAACAACTAAACACAAGGCAACGGGTCCGCAAGATTACAACGCTAGACGACTGAAAGCTTGTTTGTGGGATAAAGTTATATATAAATGGACATATATACACATACGCGCACGGAAACGAACGAAAAAAAAAAAGTTTTTTTTAGAATACATCTACTACTCGAAATATGCTCGACGTGGGCAAATGGACTCAAGAAGATGAGACGATAGTTGTACGAAACTAAGCGAAGGCGGCTTGGGTTCACTCAACAGGGCAAAAGATATCCCAGACAGTCGAAGATAAACAAAATGAAGTCTGATGGCAAACTAAGACACTGCCCAGTTGAATATAAACCATCAGTAACGTTTGTCCTTTTGTCCGTTCGTTTAGCTACTGCTCAGCGTTAGTCTTTTCAACCAATTTAATATTGCCTCGCCGGTGATATATAGTTGAAAGTCGAAATCGGCTGGCTCTTCAGCTGGCGAATGAGGGCTGCCACGGAACAGCGCGCGATCCACGGAATAGGTTTGTGGCAGGCCCAATCCGCGCTGTCTTCGATCCGAAAGTGAGTATCAAACCGTTGATAGGGCTTTGCTTCCCTTGCTAACAAAGGGTACGTACGACATAACGAAAAGTATAAGTTGAAATTTCCTAGACTCGCTCACAGTTAGAACTTTGTGATCGTTTGGCACACGTGAATTCAGTTGGTCTAGGCAATGACATTGGCAATTATTTGAGACAGGGCCGCTTCGTTAATTTGTTAGCTGCCGGTTCGAATAGTAAAAATCGCGTTCATTGCAAAGTTGCTACCAGCCAACAGCCAGGGTCTACTGCCGCTCTTTTGGCAAAACGAGAAATGGTTAGAGGCCTAGATAAAGTAACGATAAATCGGACTCCAACCCCCTAAGCGCTTAACGAAACAACACTACTAAGTGAATTAATTCATACGAACCTATTTAAGGTAGAAGGTGCGTTCGAATTTGAAATAGGAAATGTACGTTCATGCAAAATTGCTATTTTTCCATTATTCAAGATCAATTTTACATTCCACCAGATATTTTCAGCTATAACACGAGAATGGTCAACGAGCTGCCTTAGGCCTTTTGGCGCGTTGCAAAGGTCTCGATTTGCAACATTTTATAGCATAAGTATCCTATGTTTAAAAGATATGAGCGCAGTCGCGAACACTATGGCCTATTTATAATTCAGCCCAAATACTATCCCCCTGTTTGATGCCTGTCGAAACAAAAACTGGCTTAAGAGCACAGCCCTTATTCCGTGTAACATAATTAAGCTCTCTTGCGCCTCGACTTCTGCTTTTCCTAACCATTCGTGTATCAGCGGTGTCCTTAGTTCACAGGCAATTTCGACACCTATTAAATCTACCGATTGTGTTCAAGCAATAAACGTTGGAAAAGGGTCGTTTTCATCCCTCTGCTCACCCCAGCGTTAGTGACGTGACTACCACGATATGCGAGTATACTTTGTAGTTGTCTCGAACCGTTCAATTGATGTTAGTTTGCTTATCGTTCCAGGAAGCAAGGAACACTGAGGATGAAGGGTCGTAGTAAGCTATGAAATTAGGACATAATCTTGCCCGGCTAAGTAAGTTGTTTTTTAATGTACACTTTTGCAGCTGTGCCGATCTAATTTTTGTACTCTGGCTAGATTCGTATGCGGCCGGTGTTAACGCGTCGCATTCTAGATACGATCTGGCGTTTGTCATGGACACCGGCATGTGATCGTGTATGCACAACCGAATATCAAGCAAATACCTAGCTAGCATAATAATAACACTTCATAGATATGTCAGTGTACTTAATAATAACCAAAAAAAGATACATCCGGCGATCATCAAGCTGTTAGTTCGATCGTCGGTCCGTGTTCTGCACTGACTGACAGCTTAAAAACAATTTAGTTTTCTTTTTTCTCCATCATTTTCTGTTTTGCCTGCGTCTGTCGGTGACACACGTGAAGCAATATTTTCTTTTTTCAGCTCTCGGCTCAGACGAACCTCTCTGGGGAGGAAAACGCGACGCGAGAGGCGATATGCGAGAAGATAGAAGGAATAACGGCGACGACAACGACGGCAGCAGTAACAAATCATACGCGAACGGCCGAACGATTATATCAACCGAAAATTAGTTAGTTAGCTAAATCCTTCTGTACTTTATATAGCTGCTAGTAGAGGTAATCGTAGTAGTTGCAGTTCTAATGAGAGTTGTGTTATAGCGACTTCATCGGGCGGTGGCGGACAGTGGGCCCCACATTCTTCCGTCTCTTTTCATTATGACCACTGATAACTATAACTTTTTTTGCCTGCTAATGCTGATTTGTTTTCGATTCTTCTACGTTACTACCGAACGCCGAATTGTTGCCGTGGACAGTACGGTACACGTCCAACTAGCTACTGTGACGGCGCTTAGCGATGGCGCTCATTTGAGTAGGCCGACAAGGAGTCATCAGATGAGGTTTACCGTGCTATTAATCTCGATATGTAACGCCTGTTCTGTACTGAAGTAAACCTATGCGTCATATGCAAGGGTTGATTTTTCACCGTACAGGCATGTCAGTGTTGCACAGACGCAGACTGCCGTTAATAGATTACGCCTTATCTTGCGCCGCTACTCCTAGACCAAACTAGGAGTTCTCGAAAGACTGATTACCACATCTGTGCTGACTTGTGGTCGCTCGAACTGCCGTTGAAGAAGACGTCGCTTTCATCTTCGAAGCGAGAATCAGAACAGAATTAATCAAAGGGGGAGAAAGTGAGACAAAAGCGGGATCCGTATTCGTGTCGCATTGTTATTGTTCCTGCGTCGGTTATTGTTGTTGTGTGGGTAGTTTGAATGAGACCACCGGTGTTGACCAGCTTCCGTCACTAGTAAACGCGGCCCTTAATATAACAGAAAACGATATAAAATTACCAAAACGAAACGAAACGAAAGAAATTAAGTGCTTCTCTGCACAGATATACGCACATACAGAACGAGCGAACCCGCAGCGTCTACGCTACTAGCGTCTGGTCTGGACAGTGGAGAAATATGTCTGCATTTATCTTTCTATCTATCTATCTCTAGTATTTATGTCACAAGTAATGAACATAATCACGATTTGCAGATCCCCAATTACTCCCAACCGCTGGCTGAGTTAACGGCCACAGTGTAAACGGAAAGAATGACCGCGACAGGAGAACGGCAGCGAAAGACAAACATGTATTATGTAAATACGGCCGGCCCTTCGGCTGTATCGGCCTTACAATGTGAAGAACTGCGCATTGCAGCACGTTTGCTACAGATATTAAACAAAAACAGCATTAGTGATGTTGGAATCGATATAATACAGACAACAAAGTTTAGTCTCAGCGTTCTACGGGTGGGCCATTGGACGGACGTAGCTATGGATGCATCTGCTCGTAAGGTGTGATAAATCGATCGACTATCAAAGGATGCTGAATGCGATACTGTTAACGAGGTCGATTTCATATCTAACTGTTAACAAAAAGCGGGTTCACTCTGCACGATCGAACAAAATCATAGGAACTGCTCGACCGGCATACATCTCAACAGAAGTGTACATCAATCGCTTTGAGTAATATCAATATATATCTTGTAATCGTACAAATTAAATAGCATCGCAAAAAAACAGTGCGTGCTAGATGATAATAAAGCTATAATAGAGAATCCATTATAGACAAACACTTATTATAGCTACTTTTTCCTAGCTACCCAGTTGGCTGCTCGGCTACTTCGGGTGAAGTCCTTTGGCATACAGCATCTGTTACGCGCATACATACGTTTAAGTTACTGAAAATCGTGCAAGTCGCTATTATTTCGTCTCATAATAACTGTCTCATAGGTTATTTTTATGGTTACTGTCATACTTTAGGCCGCCTCTGAACGCCTTTTTGTCGGCCGAAAGTGGCGAACACCCCAGATTGCTCGCAGACCCTTCAAGATTCGAATTCAGAAGCGACATAGTTCCTCACACTGTGTTCTTCAATATCATCCGCAGGCCATTTCGTGAATAGCATCGACGTTGCACTTTGCTCCCATTGCGATTGCCTCTAGTCCATGCTCTTGCAACCCTTGTACATTTCCAACCAAATAGTATACCAATATATATGTATTGTGTGCGTTCCATATGAGAGCATGGTATTATACGTGTCAACCAAGCGAGAGCAATAAATGTACCAAAGAGTAACCGTTTAGTATTATATGACGATGGCTAGAGGAGCGAATCGCTCTCCTCTGTGTCATCCGGGTGGTCCAAATTGGCTGATAATTCTAATTTAGATAAAAAGATCGCAAGTAAACCTCGGGCGCGGGAAGATTCGAATAGTAAGAACTGTACAAGCTGGCAGATGAAAGGGCGATGAAGTTATCCTCACCAATGCTAAAAAGATAGTACGAGTTTTGCGTCCTGTATTGGCGTTTTAATTTCGAACCTTCTACTTCCACATGTGTCGCCAAATCTACTTGGCAGACAGGTCACCATGGAAAATTAGCTACTTTATTGTTGGTGTTGGATGAGGAGACAATTGCGAGAGATAGTCCACAAACAGGAACAAGATAATGACAGTTTATGAGCTTTGCTAATTAGCGATTAGGGGCAAATTTTGATGATCGATAATGTTAATGAACGAGTACACTGAATTCAATTTTTGCACGGAAATGCATATGTGCACTAGTAGCGACGCACTAGTACCGCCACAAATGTGATTTATTCGCTCTAAGCTTTGTCCTTCGTAAGCAGTGTGAACTTTTAGTGCTTCTAAGGCCAATTTTAGGACTATAACTTCTTTCAAATTTTAAGGGCACGCGGTGGTCTAGGTGAACACTTCGTTTTGCGTCAGCCGTCCGATAGAATGCGTAACGGCGATGCCGGATGGGAAACTCGAAACACTTAGAGCCTAGGATAATTATTAGCACGCCATTTTTCGAAACGCCAAACCTTTAGGTCTATAATGACTTATGCTTGAGAGCTAGCCAAATTTACTACAACGGTGTTAGTTGCCCTGCCATGGGCAGTATTTTCGTCCCTGGAGCTGCTGTTTTCATAGCATAAATCGAATCTGTTTCCTTTGCTGAGACTGCCCTCTTCGGCCTTTGCACATATGCAGTTAGGCATCGTCCGCAATCGGTAACCGATCGCTTCTCTAGTTGGAGGGGTCATTGAATGGAAGCAGACGTTCGTCTTCGCGCGTTTTATCCCCTGAGCTTTGGTTCTCGGCAATCTTCACACACAGTCTTGACCCGAAAGTGTACACTGGAGTGGACGTGGAGGCACTTTAGAATCCACCGTACAGTGGTTTGGGTGCCTGCATGTCCACCTGTATTCCCGAAGTGCAGCTTGGGCTCATGCAATCCGTAACAATGCGGCACACGAGTCCACTGTACGTACTTCTTTTCTGCATCAAATCTAACGATGATGTCGTTCAGACCAAAGTCTGGAAATCGCATCCTTTTGACACGCGCCATCTGAAGGCCTTCCAGCTCCATGATGGGCATCATTAGGAGCTTTGCACCAGACACGATTCCTCTGTCTCGTTCCAAGCGAACGCACCAGACCTGGCTGCTGTTAGCGCTCGAATGCCGAGATTAGAAAAGACTCTGTAGAATGGGGCAGAGGAAAGCTCCCTTCACCTACTAGGCTGACTTTGACGGCCATTTGGCTTCAGCTGTGTCCCTCTAATGGACGAACTTTACATTTACTGTACGTCGCCACGGCGAATTCAAATAAATATTTTATTGAACCTGGTAAAAATCAAAAGGCAATTCTGAACAAACGTTCATGCAGTGAGCTGTAGGCACTTGCGGCTGCTTCCATCGGTTGTATTCATCTGCCAGGCCTTCAATTATCAAGATGAATGCCAGTATATATAGTATATATATATATATATATATATATATATATATCGAAGAAACGTTTATATTTTTTGATGTATAGCTTCTGGGACAGGTGGAGGTGTTTACGTATGTAGCTGCGATTTGTTCCAATTTCGATTCAGTTGCGGACGATTCAGATTTTGTCGCTCTTAACGTGTTCCGGTCTCTGACCTCTTTAAATCCCAGTTGCACGGCCACGGATCGTATCGGAATTAACAGTAAACACCATCCGCGTACAGGTCAACAATGGTGACTCCGAACCACATAAATGAACTGACGATGCCTTAGATTGTATGCATACAATGCATCTATTACTTTACGTTCTCCTTTGATCATTTTGATGGTCACGATGACCACTTTTACAATGAATCTAATAGTAATCGGCGACAACGAAACCTATTACTGAGATTCTCTTTAATGACGCTGCCAATGTTGGTCGATCCAGTTTGGTGCATGACAAAGCGTGCCGTCCCACAGACAACCCATCTACCTAGCTGTACACATACATGTACATGTGGTCACTGTATCGTGCATGAACAGGCAGCTTGAGTAAGGAGATTGTGCGTACGTGCATCTTCAATTCGTTGTTCCATACCCATAAACCCGCTATCGTAAATTGAATAAGATGTTCATTACTTTCGTAAACCTATCGTTTTCTAAATTCAACCTGATAATACGGAAATGAACGATCCTCTCCGCGCACTGGCCGAGGGTGAAAAATTGTCAGCAAAAAAACGGCAAGTGTCGATGTGCCCTATGCGATGCATGCTTCGTAAATGGTAACCCACGTCATTGGCATATGATTCGCAGCAAACAATGTTACTCACCCATCGATCACTACACGTCTCGATCGAGCGGACGCGACATAATTGTCGGTATTATTAAGTTCGCGTGTGTGGGTGTGCGATTTAATCACTAGAATATTGGCAAGGTAATTCGTTGAACATGGATGACTACAATGTAGTTGTGTATTTGGCTGTATATATCTATGTGTGTGTCCAGTAATCGTCACGAGCAGATTTATTTAACCCAAGGCGCGCGCGAAGTCTATCCCGCGCGACCCAAACAACGTGAGGAAACATCTGCGTCCATGGGTGGCTGCTATTGAGAGACATCGCCTAGCGGGGACCGCACGATGACTTCTAACATGCTCCGCACGACCTGAGAGGTTTACCACTATAACATATTGTTATTGTCCTGATGGAGAACTGGTCTTCAGCCGGCTGTTGCGGCACTACCGTTTGGGCCGGCGATCGGTTTGCCGACCGGTTGCCTATTTTGTTCGCCCATTCGTCCAGTTTTCCGCGAATATCGTCGATTCTCGTGCCCGACTAACTGCTCGAGATGTCGTATATACAAGAAACGTAGTGTACCTGCTATCCCAAATAAGCACGTAAGCCTAGTAGTTTTCGAACTGTGCCTCGTAAAGTCTTTGGTGACGCTAGATAAGGCCAACGTTGGTGTCATCACAACAACTCTTTTCGAGAGGATCACGAAACCCGCATTTGCGCATGTGATCGGCTCTGCTCTATACTTTACGATATAGCACTGAGCAGGCATACGCGTAGAGCCTCGCTTATCGAGTAAACGGCGTTCAACCTTTATCGAGCGATACGCAAAGGACGAAACCGGGGAGCTTCACGCCACCATCACTATGCCCCGATCCACTGAACCAGCAATGTTATACTCTCTCAATGCTATTTAGCCATCCATCCATCCATCCATCCATTCGTTCGTATCCAGGTTGAGATTGGTACGTTTACTTTTTCTGTCGTTGTAGCTTCTGTCGCTGCTGCCACCGAAGAAATTTCGAGATAGTTCGTGAAGAAACTGAAACAGCGCAGAGTGAAAAGGAGCCAACAAAAATCGAACGGAAAGAAAGACACAGAAGAACACGGCAATCTACGTAATGCAAAGACACCACAGTTCGCCTATAGAAATACTTACCCGATACGTAGACAACAACAGCATTCAACGATAAATGGTTACATTCTGCTATAATTTTCGCGCCAAGAAGTTCTGCTACTGTTCGCTATCAATAATACATGCATACACGTGTACGTATAGCAGTAGTCAGACTTTCGTTTTGCTAGCGGCGCCAAACTCTCGGCAATAGCAAAGGTGGCGCTAGCGATCGCTATGGCTGCTGCTGTTCTATATCGGAGCCACAATGGAACAGCCGTTGGTTGGTTAGCGGCGCCAATAGCAAAGGCAGTAACAGCGTGTAGACTCGAAGGTCAAATCATTGTTCGGTTTATGGTGCACATCATCAACAACGGCGACGATCACAATAAAAAGCGACGAAGTGACCCGCGCAGAGGAGGGCAAGAGGGCGCCCACAGGGTAGTGATCGTGGCGATACTAGCGGCATCGTGAGCTCTCTCGTCGTCGTCATCGTTGTTGTTCGTGCTGTTATGTTGTATTAGATTTCAACCGCATCCCAACCCCTCCATTACTATTACTCTCCACTGTCTGTTTTCCTATAATGGCCATCTCTGCATTTATCGGCTAGAAAAACAACGATTGAGACGACGACCGTGATGATGATCATTATCATGACAAAGAAGGTCGACGGAGTGAAGAGTGAGCGAGCGCTTCACACGTGTGTGTGCCTCGTGTACTGTGCCGTGAAATCAATTAAAAAGTCATCGATCGTGCATCGTAGCTATACATACGTTCAACGCACACGGGTCATGTCAGACATGACACGGCGTGGCATATATAGGCAACAAGGTGGCCTTCCAGCGAACGAAGCCTTCTGCCTAAGCACATCGGAATGAACGACTGACAGCCGATGTTAAAAGTATAGTATGACAATAATCTATAAACACAAACTAGCAGGTAAAGTATTAATCGAATAAAAGAAGCACTTGCGAAGCAAGTGAGGCCCTTGCGCGGTTCCGATATCGGTCCCTCGACAACCATCGACTTCACGGGGGGAAAAGATACGTCAGTCACAAAGTAAAGGAGTCGAAAAGCGGCAAGATATGAAGTAAGGTTTTAATCGAATTCGAAGTTGACCACAGATAGTAGAAGCATAGTTTAACGATTTTCTAACCGACTAAGATAGACATTAGCAAAAGCTTTACGCGTCAGGACGCGTGTAGGGTCAAGTAGCTGCAGGGTATGCGTCTGTCCCTTTGGCGTTGTTACAAATAGTGGGTTGGGTCATCGAAAAGGGCAGTAATATTCTTACAATCGAATCGACCGGACGGGAAAGCCGTAACCAATAAAAGTTCGAAGATCATTAACAACCGGAGTGACTGTGCCTATATCAAATTCAGACAAATCAAAGGTGCCTGTTTTTTTTTTTCTACAATAGTATCACCTATAAACGTCGCTTGGATTGTCGTTCTTGGTGAATCGGCATCGCACGACGAGCGAACGATTTGAAGCTAACTCAATGGTTCAGACGAAGTGGAAATCAATAAGCGCCGACGATTTCGGCTGACTGAAGATAGTGAAGATGTTTTCTAACTGAGTCTGTGATTATGCTACGTACTGGGCTTTCATCTGGCACTGACGATGTTGTGAAGTTCGTTGAGAAAGGCAGAAAAAGCCTACCGCATCCATCTTTGTGATCATCGTCATTGCAGGTACGCGATTGTGCACGACACATTAGTGATGTATCGTGATTAAATTATTGAGATAATGGTCAACAGTAACCAGAACAACAACCGCGTCTTACATTAACATTAATGAATCAAAAAAATAACTAAGTGCGTGGATGCCAGCTTATCACATGTCCAATGAAGACATCAAGAACGATCCTGTTCGCGACGATGCATTTCGCCTTTTCGTTTCTTTTTTCAAGCTTTAACTGGGACAGACGGTTTCGTGCAGGCCATCGTTAAGGCACTGTTTTCGCAGTTGAGATTTGTACAATAAATACAATCGGTCGACCAGTGCCGCTAGTCCGACTCGGTTTGTCGATTATAGCTGGGCACTGCGTCGACAACTAACGTCGTCCGAGGTGTGGTCGTCCACGGCGATTCCGAGGTGCGAACGCAACGTAGATCATGCGATCGCTATGTAGTCGACGATGAAATCATACAGCTCATAGCTCGAAGGAGGCGAACTGATGAAGGTAGTGACGTCCAGGTCCTTAATGGTTTTGTCAAGACCGTTGGGTGGCACACGGATCATCATTAGGATTATTGATTAGGGAGTATCGAAACGAGTCCAGGCGCAACATCTCTTTGGATGGCAAAAAAAGAGTTATTAAATAAAGCATACGACGGTATGAGCAACGTTTGGCTATTTCGAGATAACGCTGCATAAAAACCACAATTTCAGAACATCGTCGTGCTTGAAGTCATCGAATAATGATTATATTCTATATAATAATGGCTTCAATGATTCCGAATGTGATGGATGAGGAGCAATCAGGAGATATTGGACGTCGCTTTGCCAAGCTTCATGAATATACCAGCTCGAAATAAGTGTCTCATTTATAGACTTCGTAAGAACCAGCTGCGGAACCGATGATACGTGTATTTGTACTTTCGCTTGTGATAGAGTCAACAGACGCCAGCTGCAGCTGTTTTATTTATTATACTAATATAGGCGGTTTTACCTTTTGTGCCGTTTGATGGCGTTCAAGCACACGAATGATCTAGGACTTCTTCATATTTGAGATTGCACAGTGTCAATGTCCAGTTACCTGATTGAGTGCTTGATGGGCGTAACTTGGTGCATTTGTAATATTCGTTAGGAAAATTACGTAACCGATGCCCTAATAATACCATTTTTATTGATAGCAAACGACAGGTGATTCAGAAAACTTTTTCCGTGTCGCCTAAGCGAACGCGTGCTATACTTAGAAAACAAACAAAATCGTAGGCAAACTCTAATCAACATGTGGCCGGCTGCTCAGGGTCTTTATCGTAGCTCGCTTGCGCAGACGTTCATTCCCAAGCCGGATAAAATTATCGTCCGTAGCCCTTATTCTGCCTCTATAATCTGTCCTAACGTTACCTAGCTCAATCTCGAAACGTTATCTACAAATCTATTGACGATCTTCAATTCAAATACTCTTGCACTTACATCTTCATCGTCGATCTTGTCGCTGACTTCAATCTTGTCAGTTCGAACTGTTCCTTGGAATGGTAGAAGCCTCATGGCGCGTTCGAGGCGCTGACTCGTCCGTACGGCAAGAACTGTTTCGTTGTGTGATGATGCTCCCAGGATCAACTCCTGAGGGATGAGTACACAGGTTTCCATCTTTGCTAGAGATATTCTTTAACAATAGGGAGTGTGATTATCTTTTGCACGTACGTTAGAAACAGCGACAAGGAATCTATTGCCAATCAGTGCTGCCTTGTAGCGTGATAGTAACTGCAGTATTTGTTGTTTTAGCACAATTTTGATAGAACAAACAGTTTATTGTAGTTAGGCTATAGTCCCACGCACTGAGATCACTCACTGAGATCGCACCCCGCACCACAACTCGAAGTATCGTTTGTCAGTCAGTCAACCTATCGACCAAACGTCCATTTACTGAATCAACGAACAGATCAAATGCAATCACCAAATCATTCTCGAAAAAGCACTACGGGCTATGCCGTCAAGCCTTCGCTGACCGATCGACCTGTTAAGTCTGGCACTACTAGTGCCGGTAGGCCAGTTTGTTCCGTCCTTCTAGGCCTCTTTTTTTGGTAACAAAGCGAGAGAGAAAAAGGGACAGACAAAGAGAGCACTTCTATTACATACTTTTTTCTCTCTCGAGAGCGACACAACAGCAAACAACACGGGCGCCTTCACAGATCCTACTTGGTATTTGTATTAGTTGAACTGATGTACTTTACTGGTACAGATAGTACGCTAGTCCACTAGCAGGTGGTCGCCGGTAGCCAGGCCAACGCGATCACATAGCAGCAGCAGCAGCAGCAGCAGCAGCAGCAACAGCAGCAGCAACAGGTATTGTTGTGCGGTTGATAATGTTGACTCGGTTGTTGAGACTACTGCCGCTGTAGCGGTTACAGCTAGAACAGGCCTGCGACGAGCCGGCTAGGTACGGCTTGGAGCGATACGGCATCACCGCGAGTCGGTACACCACTGGTGTGATCTTCGGCCTGTGCAACCCGCCAGCCAGCAACACGGGACGGGATCATGACAGCAGGCAATAATCGCCAAAGCCCAGCCGACCACTAGGCTCCGCCTGCAGACGGTCCGTCACTTTGACGCCATTGGCTAAGAGAAAGGTGCGCTACGAGCCCCGCTCGCTGGTAGGCGGAGCCATGGCCTCCCCGAAGGACCGCCTGTCAGCCGGGTGCTCTATGCCACGGCGACATCTACGAAGAATGAATTTCACAGAACAGAAAAGATGAGACCCGGCCAGTTGCGGCCGCGTGATGCTACTGCCAATGCCGCCGCCGTGGTGCACTACTGGCCGTTGCCGGGAATGGCCACGACGACAACAAGGACCGCGTCGTTGTTGTTGGTGTCGCCGTCCTGTTCGCCGCCGTCGAAGCAGATAATGAATGCGTTCAACCGCAGCGAAAGAGGAACAGCAGTATGAAAAAAAAAGACAGAAAGGAGCAGGCAAGCGAATAACAGCAAGCGTATGGTTGCGGTTGGACGTCCACGTACACCGCACGAGAGAACTGCACCAGGTAGAGAAACGACGCTGAAGATCATCGAACCTAGCTGATTACGAAAATTACAGTACATATAGACATACACACACACACGCACGCACATACGCACGTACGTGTACGTGCGAACAAAGTCATATCTTTGGAAGCATATTGCGATTCGAAGCCCGGCGTCTGAGTAAGCTACCGCCAATAACAAGCTGTCCCTAGTGATTGCAGGACTAGAGCCTGATGATCGAGGATGCCTCAAAACATTATGCGGAATCCAACGAGCAATAGTTTACCTATTTGGTGACACAATATAATGACTATACGGATGCATATTTATCTTGATTACAGCGTGATGAATCCTACTGACAGCAGGGATGAGGAACTCTATAGAAAGTACGGTAAAATGACAGTTGACGTCTTTACTGTGCCTGGCTAGTAAATGAAAGGATTGCATGCTACATACATGCGACAATTACTTGGTTTGCTCCTTTCGTCAAACGACAATGGAGCCTGAACGCACGACTAAGAAACTACTATACATATAGTATTGGATATAACGATTACAAGCTATTGGAGTTTGTCTGATGACTTTTGTCGCTATCCCTTCGCTCAGTTGAACGGTTATTATTAATACTCGTTGAGTGTGTTGTGTATTTATGATTTTTGTTATGAGGGGAGAAGCCGAAATTTGGTAACTGAGGGGAACAATCCAGGCACACTCATTCACCGTTGCAAACTGATGTTCACCCACCTGATGATGACCTGTCTTGCTTTTGGTTTCTCTGGTCTGCGTGCGTCATCATAGCCGTCGCCGTAGTAGGAGAACCCGTATCGCTCAAATGACCTCGCGACGATGCTTGCTCGCTAGCGTCTCCCTGTCCGTGTGTAATCGGTCATTAAACAAAGCAGCAGTTGCGGCTTCCCCAGCGATCTTTAGCTGCTGCGGCGTAGCCTTGGGCCTATCTTCTTCGTTGTTCCGCGCCCGTTGCTGTTACCGCCATCGCTTTCGCTGGTACCCACTCTGCTATCATAAATATATTAGGACAGTTGTGCTGTTCCAACCGGTTGCTTTGCCAGTCGGCGGTTGTCGTGGGTGATGGGTGCGCGACTGCCGCGACATGAACGTTGTCTCGACGACGTTCGGCCCGGCGTTTGCCGTCGTCGACAAACGACAACCGGGGCTGTCATGTCATTGCGAGTGCCGCCATCGAGAAGAAGTGGCGCTTCCGCTGTTACTAGCTGGTAATAGCCATCGTAACTGTTCGCCTAGTA
Source organism: Varroa destructor (assembly GCF_002443255.2). Lineage (NCBI taxonomy): Eukaryota > Metazoa > Arthropoda > Arachnida > Mesostigmata > Varroidae > Varroa > Varroa destructor. The sequence continues at coordinate 22,373,620 of NW_019211454.1, forward strand.
TGTAACATCTGTTGATCTAAGAGACAGAATCGCCGACCTTTTTGCTGCAGCTGTCGTATTAGTCATAGGTTGCGTAATACGGGTGCGAATTAATTGAAAAGAGCCTCTAGTGGCCGATGACGGTGGTCCCGTGCTGGCCGTTTACTCGTGGTCAGTCATCGGTATCATAAGGATCCGTAAGTATCGTGTTCTTGTTATTGCTATAGCGTAGTTTGCCGAGGACTACTGCTGCTACACTCGATCGTGTACATAAATATGTACACATATAAGATTTTTTGCTAATTTTATCACCATTTCAACGGAAGCCATTGCGGCCCAGCGTTAATAGTATAAAGAACCTGAAACAGGATTAATTAGCATGTACAACGAGGTGCTAGTCAGGCAGGTGTTCACGGGCGCGTGTTTGAATACGAGATCACGTCAGTGAACTTTGAATACGTCTAAAATGTTGGATCGTACTTCAATACGTAATGCTCGAAGAAAAGATTTTCCCTGTAACAACGATACAGTAGAAAAATATAGGCCATATTTTACTGCTAGTAATGATTTATCCTTGTAGTCTAGTAGTCCTAGAAATTGGAAATTACGGTTTAAGCGCTTACAAAAACAATATTAATAACTATTTTTAGATAACTTCGTTAGCTTAGCATAGCATACGCCTGGCTGTATATACTTCCTTCCAACAATGAAGACAGAGATACGTCAGACTGTGGGAATAATTTTTAAGTTGCGGCAGTCCCTAAAATATTTATTGTTATGTAGATGAGTCAGCTATGAGAGCGTCGTCTTTGTCAGGGGAAAGACGATCGACTTTAGTTCCTTTCGGAGCAATAACCGATATGATTTGGTCTTCGGTATTCATTAAACTATTGCTAGTTAGAGGCTACAACTCAAATAGGATTGCCACAATAGAAACAAACGGATTTTACGTCCTCGATCGAATTTGGGAGCAAGCTCAATTTACGGTCGTCTGTGGATTAGCCCCATAGGCTTTATTTCCACATATTGACACACCGAACTATGGGGCTTTCTATGTTTCGACCTTTAGGTCCGGTGTTGGCGTTGGGTATTCCATCAGACAACATCTGTCTATGCTCGGAGTCGAACTCAGACCACCACGTGTCCACAACATTAGTAGGCGAACACGCCTTGCATCCATTAAGCTATCACGGACGCGAGCCTTCTCGTATGGCGGGCAAAAGCCCGGAAAGACTAATTTTGAATGTAACTAAAAGCGCGACCCAGCATATCGAACGGAAATTTCCAAAACATACTCCCACCCACGCCTAGAATAAATGTTCCGGGAACAGCTAGCTCGGATTTTCAAGATATTTGTACCATCAATGCCTACAATATGTATAAATATGGATTGCAAATATGAACCAGCTGAGTATACTTTTTTTTTTTGCTTAACTGTTCTGCTTTTCAGGTTCAGCAGGACGAAGTATTGCTGCTCATACATTCATATTGTATTTATGTTGTTTTTTTTTGAGAAGCAAAGAGAAAGAGGGTACGTTTCCGTCCATTTAAATAACACCAAATATGTGCCGTGGTGTTCGAACAGTCATAAATAGAGCGTATGCAACCGATTCGATTGGTGAGGTTCTCCATCATCGCCTAAGAATGGTGCGACATTCAAATATCCAGCATCTGTAAGTGTATGGCTGGCTGTTATCACCACCGATACCGGCCCGACCCCAGCATTCTAGTTCTAAACAAGGACCATTCGAGCTTGTGCGCTCCGACGGCCCTCGCCGAACTGTGTCTATGCTGAACATCCATGCTAGTCGAGAACGGCTAGTTTATAACTCGTCATAATACTTAGTACTCTAGGTACTGCTGGGAGTGCTATTTATTGCACCAAGCATAAGAAGGCGGGCAGATGGGTTAGGTCGATTGTGTGTGCATAACATTATTTCTATTTACTCTCTCCAATCTCTTGGATAACGAATACTCTGTGTGTGTCGACTGCTCAAACGGCTCGTCGTCCATCTTTCCGGAAGCGGGGGGATGAAGAGGCCTTTTGACTATAACTATACTAGGCATAATGGAGCTGGTAGTATTGCTGTTTGTTCCCATTGCCGACACGGAAAACTGTCAGACAATTGGGAAATATTCGAAAAATAATTTTCGAGGCCCAACACAGTTGACCGGGTTTAGTTAATCGGTGGTTGGGTTGATGAGTGCCCGACCGGTCGTGGTCGGACATCCAAGGAACCCCTCCTACCCAGCCACATTCGAGTCGCAGTTGTTTACTACACTTACCCGATCCAAAAGTGCCTATGAATATTGCTATGGGGTCGCGCCTATTTTCGCATCAGAGGCATAGATGGCTTCGCCTGCCCTGCGTATGTAAGTGCGTGGCAAATCCTGTATAGCTCCGAACGATAAGCAGCAGTCAAGCTCCAAATCGTTCATTAACATTTTTTTTATGTTGGGTTTTATAGAATCAGTATAGAAGCTAGCAGGTGTATAGTCATGTATATGAAGAAAAGTACGGTCCGCTCTCATTGGCTGTTTTCGGTTTCACGATGCGTCTATTTGGTACTAAAAGGGACCTCTTGGCGGTTAAAAGCTGGTGATGTTAACATTGACGATATCGAACAATTCCATGCATTGGCAACAGGTTAAATATATCGTACGCCATATGTGATACATAACCTTAGAACTTGAAGCAAGTAGAACACGGGCCACTTGGTGCATCAGCACTGAAAACGAATTTTTTCTAATTGAAAATATACATTTTCCAAAAGATACAGCTGTCACTTCCTAAAATAGGTACTTCTGATTAGGCGTTCGTATATATTTTGTTCGTAAAATGACATGGGGTATACAAAAATGACTGAAGTATGTAACATTTTAGTGGCACCCTCTTGGGCTTGAAGGGCTTGGCTACTGAAACACAAAAAAGTGAAAATGCCGGCTTAAAGCGCAAGCAATGCCTTAGGAAGCGCTAAGGAAATTTCCTTAATCGAAGTGATTTGGGATCGATCTGTAACCACTGTCGTAAACGAGGTTAATACATGTGGACTGTGAACGGGAGAAATGGATTTTCTGACCGATGAGCGTCGATCTCAATAGAACCAGTCACACTTAAGGAAACGGTGCCACGCTGCTGAAAATTTCCTTAGCAGATTTTCCTGTCTGAACCCCTAATAAGGGTATATGATAACTGTGAGCAAAGTCAAATATCCGTTAAGTGAAGAACAAATAGGTCAACGTATGAGTTTATTAATACGAAAGTCATCATTTTCCCGTCCACGCTACAGTCAGTAGATCTAAGCAGCGATATTGGTGCTAAAAATGTTTACTCCTGCGTAGAAGATATTCGGACAAAGGGCACTGTGCACGTTGTTCTGTTTGTGATTCTAGTAAATCCATTGTAGTCGCATTATGAGTACTATCAAAACCGTAGCGTAGATGCTGAAAATGAGAAGTTTATGTAGCCTTTACAAAGTAACTAATGAAAAGGATCGGTGTTCCAGTTGTCTGAAACACTAGTAGCTTATAGCAGTGCAAAACAAACGAAAAAAAAACGAGAATGTTTAAGATAGTCAGTTTTGGGCCCAGGTTCTTCTCACGACACGCTGTTCTCATAACACGTAACAGCGTAAATAGCGTGGTACGCTTATATAGAACGTTAAGATAACTTATTATCGGTTTCTGTACGACCCATTTCACTGGGAACGATTTCACTGGGGAATTTGTGGCACGTTTGGACAGTCTTGATACGGTCAATGTCTGCCTTAACAACAATTTGTAGCAAAGTATGTAGAAGTCAGGCCAGGCGCCTTATGGTCAAGGCGCAGGCCGACTGCATTTGCATACAGGCAGGGTGCTATGATATATAGAAACGATGATGCTGTCTGTTCGCTCCGGACTCGTATATAACATTTTCCATCTGGCGAGCGCGATCTGAGACAGCATCAATCGGATCATCTGCAAAAGCTTGCCGCGGCAAACATGCTCGACTAGGTGTGGGAGATAAGATCTTCACACTTCGAGCTATCGAACACCTAGTGTCTCTAGCCCGACCCGGTTAACTTACGATACGAATCCGAAATGGTCGTTGCTCTAATCTGGACAGTAGACCTAAGTGAACAAGGTCGCTCGAAACTCGTCTATATTTCCCTATGACTTAACTTTAAAGTTTTCATAATAATTTATCGGAGTACACGTCAGGTGACAGTTGGCCGTAATAGGTCATTTCAGCATCGGTTTTTTGCATACTTCCTGTGAACATGAGGAGCGCTACTTTTTAAATTATCTGCAAAATATAGACGATCACTGAGAATGACTGGCTTTCTATATAACGACACAATATTTCGTTGTGGTATTTTCTATTTTGTTATCGACAAGCTAGTCGACGATTTTGGTTCGTTAGGCTGTTTTCTGGGAACATACTACATATTCTTTCGGGATAAACTTTTCTCCCATAAGCCATCATTCGCGTTGCCTGCTAGATTGTCGGGCGATTGGAGCTGGTTTATGTGCGCCTTCCTTCCGTTTGAATGTGAACTAGAATGGGTCTCACCAGACAAAACTCTCTCCCAGACCAGAGTGGGGTTGACCCGTGAACGGACATTGATTCTGTGGAGTGGTTCCACATTTCAAAAGCGTATCACCATAGTACCGCCTCACACTTCGTATCTACCCCCTCAATCGAATCAAGGCGCTATCAGAGCGGCGACGTCGACGCCGAAGACGCGCACTGACCAGGACACGCTTGTGCTTACTCAGCTGACCTATGAGCAGCCCCGCTTCAAAGTCTCGCTGCCGGCGGCTTAGTACATCTAAGCGCAAAAACAAAAACCCGCCACAAAAGACTAAGAGATCCCTCATTTTATAAAATATATATTAATCTATAAATAAGCGCACATCTCCAGCTACCTACAATTAGAGCGAGTGGCTTTAACGCGCTCATTCCCGTCAACTAACGATGAAATTAATCCAATCCACATTCATTCGGTAACAGCGGTGGCTGTTACCGAATGAATGTGGCGCTATGGCCGAAGTCAAAGAAAAGTTAATCGATCGGCTGGCGGACTGAGTGTTGCCCCCGGTAGAATTGAACATAACCCAAACAAGGGCTTAAGGAAAACAAGCAGCTCGCAGGAGCGGGGCATGTCGATATTTGCATGGAGTGGTCTGGGCTTGCCTTCATTCAGGATCGGTGCAGCATAAACGTAGAAAACCTTTAAGGAGAAGCTGTACAAGCGCTTTCTTCTGGAAAATATCGACTCGCTGGAACAGTCCTGCCACCACAAAATGAACGGGGAAATGTCTTAAGCGAGAATTGTAGGCTTGAATTATCATACTCCAGGCTAACATCCGAAGGGTCGAGAAATAGACTTCTATTGCAAACACTATCACAGCGGCTAAGGAAATTCCTACCGAAGTTATGGCGCATCAATTAGCTATTTGTTAGTGGATGATTCGGATACTGCGGGAAGCGTGAAGGATCAGCGGGTTTACTTTCAATTAGTCTGAGATGGTCACGACCAGTCCTGTCAAAATCAGACAAGACCATGTTGTTTCTGATCTGCGATCAGGACCGCCAAGGCGTTAGTAAAACTGTACTCCGGCAGATGGTGTCCTGTTTGAAATATAAACATGGGAGAAAAAAGAAAAGTATACGTTCCTCTTTACTCCGTCCTTAACCGGAACTGCGAGTCCGCTTCTAGAAGAAGGTAGAAATCAACTTTACTGAACAAAACGGTCGCAGTCATAAGCCGCGACTGCAGAACGTGCTTGAGGACGAAGGGTGGTCTAGTCGCGCGGGCCTGTTGCCGTGGGGCTTTGAAAGGTGCTCCGAAACTTATTAGTTGGCTGAAATTTATTATTATACATTTGGTTTATTAGCCATTTACTTTAAAAGCGGGTATTCTGGTGCGCTTTACTCTCCCTAATTTTAAGCAAAAGTATCGGCCCATTATACAGATTGCGGCACCTAAATTGTCCCAATCTTTTTTCTCTTATCTTTTTAATTATCTTATTTTTGGCGCGAAGGAGGTTGTGGTCACTTTCCAGTCACTGGAATCCAGTTCTCAGAATCGCTCATATTCCGCACCACTGATTTCTGTTATAGGTCGCTACGGTGTCAAGGCCCGGACTATCAGTTCGTTATGTTCTGCCGCTTGTTTCCTAATTACTCCGGAAAAAAACTTAATCTTCCCAAATGTTTAAAATTTCAGATGTCAAATACTTCTTCCATAAAATACCTGGACAGACTGGGAACTGGGACAAAACAGGATACACTAAATTGGGCTTTTTAGATAACGTAAACCGTTCCTTTCCGCTTTCCGTACACATACATGATTGTACAGATCTCTGACGTTGATATGTAGTCTCATTCAATTGATTATGACCATGAGTAAAGCACTTGGTTTTAAATGTGTAATATAGGTGAGTGGACGAAGACACCGACCGATCGTAAAGGCTGAGAGCTCTTCAGTTTTTTTTGCTAAGCCACAGCGTATATGACGTAATTAAAAATTAGTTACTTTTTATATATCTTAGTAAGGGCGCTTCTTTTTTATATTCATCTAACTGTTTATTCGTTAGCTCTCTTTTTTTGTCACGGTACCTGGGTACCACCTATCTTCCTTCAGAGAACAGCGCTTGAGCGAATGATTTCTGTTCGATGTGGCCAAATAGATCACAGAAGCGTTTATATGGAATCTGAGAGACAGACCTCGAGCAAACAGACACCACATCGAGCATTTGTTGTTACACATATCCAGCAGCCATGCATAATTCCTGGATGGGAGAAAACTTTTCTGCTTCGTCTGCTACACCCTGAGACCTCCTGGTTAACCGACCGACTCAAGCCTCTGATTATGATAGCCTTTAGCTGCGTTGATCGTTTAGCGATGCGACAGAAGATGAAAAGCGACAGAAGGATATCTTTACTTTTAAATAGTGACGTTAGCTCGTGGAGTAGGAGGGAATTCGTCATCGTCGTCCTCAACACGATCCCCAAGTAACATCGCTGCCGACATACTCGTTCGCTTGATTATCATTATTATTAGTTAGAAATGATTTGAGCGCAGTATACCCTTGCATACACGGGCTTTTGCATGTGACTGCTGTTCGGATGACTGAGGCCAAGCGAGAAAAGGTTTTTTTTTCTGTCTGAGACTGTCGATCAGCGAGAAAAACAACGGAATTTCTTTTGATGTTTACCTCTAGTGTGCTTTAATAGCTGCGCAGTTATATGCACCTTTTCAATTCGGACGCATTGCTTTCCTTTTTGAGATACTCCTGCGATAATCGTACCTTTTGTTCGCCTTGCCGTCACTGCTGGGTGTTCTGTTCCCGTATTCGTTGCTATAGTCGCGGCGGCGGCGGCGGCGGCGGCGGCGGCGGTAATCATTAGACGCGCTGGTTTGCGTCGCCCCGTCGCTGAAGGCGTCTTTGTCAAAAGGTCGATTGTGACCCGCTCGTGTGTGTCTTGGCTGTTTCACGTTTTCACTGACTTTTCTGTTACTTTTCAGCATCGAGTGGCATCAGTTGAGGCATTTACAGCATCATCCTTTCTCTATCTTTCATTGCGTTTTGTCGTCTATTTGTGTGACCCTATGTGTCTACACACTCTCAGACACAGCAATATCTTTTGCGAAATTCTTTCGATTTTTTGATTGATTTTTGGCTACTCATATTGCTGCAGTTGCTCCATGCGTTGTTCCCGTTGTTTTTGTCGTTGCTGGTTGGTGATGATGTCGAAACAGAAAGACTTCACTGGGCCTTCGTTCCGCCATCTCAGGGTGATCACCGCGTGTTCAAAGCTGTGCCGTCGGCGCTAGAAGCAGCAGCATCGTCTCATTGCGGACCTTTCATTCTCTCGCTTTTGAGGGCTCATTTGAGGGCAATTGCAGTGCCATCATCATTTTCGACACCACAACAACGACAGAGGGCTGAAATAAGGAGAAATGAGTTGATGTGTCGAACCGTCGCCGATCGAAGTGTGACCAGCGTGGCATGATCGATCGATCAATCGTTGGCTATTGCCACCGCCCGCCACTGCGCACTCCCACGGCGCCACCGCTAGATACCTACACACTTACGTATCTCTCTCGCTCTCTCTCTCTATATATATATATATATATATATATATATATATATATATATATATATATATAGGGAAGGAACGTGTGAATGTATATGCATGTTTGAGTATTCGAGAACGCATTGAGAAGCAGCAGAATTTTCAAATGGTTCGCCGTTGGGGTTAATACCTTGGACAATTTTATTTTTTAAAGATATCTTAGACTGAGAATAATTAGACGTTGATTTACTCGATCGTATCGGAAATGAGCCCTTAAACCTGAAGAGACACCTGACAAGCTTTGGGAGCAAATGGTTAATGGGCCAAGGTTTTTTTATTGTGCTAAAATTTTCTAAAACATGGGAATATAGTTGTTTCACCATGGAGACCCTAAATTGCTTGCCCCATTCCAGAAGACCATAAACAGTTCCGAGATGCCCCATTTCAGGCTGTAATGCCCGCAGGAAATGGCCTAGCCATATATTCCACATGTTTGCATTGTACTATAACAAAGAACAATCATTGACCTTTGTTTCAATATAGTCCAATTATTCTAAAAAAATAATGATTATTTAATATGTAAGTTATGCAAGCGACTGTAACTGCAAGATGTTGCTTAGCAAAAAGATCTAAACAGTTTGGTAAACTTGTCTCTTGCACAGGGACGGCCGACATCTCTCCCAGCTAAATATCTACTGAACGGCTGGAATGATCGTTTGTTTAGATCTTGGTAATTTTATGAAGTTGCCTTCTGGGTAGAGGCCGTTTGTATTAAATTTGCAGTTGAATCGCCGGCACACAACGTAAGCTTCTAAATCCAGTTTCTATTAGTTGACTGTTTATTCCTGATGAAATTGAGTTAAGATGGTATTATTACAGTCGTTTCTCTATAGACACGATAAACCGTTCCTAGCTGCACCTAGGTAAAGTGTACTCACCATAGCGGCTGTTCATTCGAAGTTTTCTGAAGGGATTTCTAACTTTCATTACCTTTTCAGCGAGCCAAAAGCTTATGGGGCCGTAAAAATAAGATTTAGACAAGCGCTCATATTGACGCAAGCGAAATAAAATTGTGCAATATCTAAATATGAAAATGGCGCCACTGAGTGTCGTTCTAAATAAGTATCAAATCAAGCTAATAGTGGGGAATATGCTACAGTTCCTATCATATCTACGATTCATTGCAGGTCATTACGTCTAAACATTTTTCCTATAGGAACAATATTCTAATGTTTAAAGGCAGTGTTGTGGTGCAGCGTAGTGGTTACTGGTTGAATAGGTTGTAGATCCCCGTGATAGCTCTATGGATAACGTATTTGTCTACTAATCTTAAAGACTCGTTGTGGTCCAGGTTCAAGCCCGGGCATGGACAAACAGACTTCCTTTCGTGCTGGGAGTCAGCTGTCCTTCTGGTGGAATGCCTCTAGGCGATACCTGACGTAAAACTCGAAAAATAGAGCTCGTAGGTAGACGACGGGTAGATGCCTGCTGTATTACGTGTGTAAGACTAGGGGAAACATGCAAATTTCTAACAGTTTGTATAGGAGATGTGTTTTTACTTCGAAAATCACCCTGTGTAAATTACAATTCCCAAACACAAAACTGTTCTCCACAATCCGTAGTGCTGCCCAAAGGACTCAGAGGTCAATAGCAAAGAAAAAACATTCAACACAGTCAACTTCTTAGGGGGTAATCCCTCTTCAATGGAATACTATCACTTCTTTTTTTGCTTCTGTACATTTTTCACTCATTTATTAAACTATCAGGTAAGATATTTTTCATCATCTCATTCAGCTCGTTACGTATTCTTTACGACTACACCAACACGTGTTCTGTGGCCTGCATCTATCCAGTCCAATATATATGTATAGCCTGTACGCGAAAGGCACGTGCTAAACAACACGGCATAACGTCCTTCCACTGTAGTCCTTTTTGTCTCGTTGAAACGGTACCTCTCGATGTGATTATGGAGTATAATTAGGTGGTCGACCAGTAGCAGCAACAACGACAACGTCATAGCTGTTATTTGTTGGCCGCTACTGAGCGGCAATGTGACGTCGCGACATGATGGGGTTGGCTTGGTTGATTGGTGCGTACCTCGACTTCATGGCGAATAGATCATCGACTTTATTGGTCGACTTTAAATCGATCTCACGACCAGCGCTTTTTTCCATCGAGCCGACCAATCGAGGCGCTGTCCCGCAATAGATGGGCCAGTTATTGTGGTAGCCGCTGATCCTGTTGCTGGTGAACGCGAAGCTTGGCAGCGACGTACCGACATCCGACCGCAGCACTGCGTCAGCCCATGGTGACGGCGTTAGTGGTACACGTAGCCAAAAAGCAATGGCAGAAACCGTCAGACCTTCCCTACTTGTTGTTGGTCCTCGTGACTCTACTCAAGAACCCCCTTCACCCTCCTTCGAAGCTCTTCGGCCCAAGTCGTGACTCGTCGCCACTGGAACCGTTTACGCAATGAGCTCGGGCACAATGCGGCGACCAATGGTAGAGGCAGCCAATAGACGGTGGTTTCTTCCGAAACTTCTGCAAGGATCCTTTTCGTCGGCCTATACAGCCAGACGATTGGCTAGTAAAAGCTAACGTCGGCTTTCGTCGACGTTGTGTTGTGGCCGATTGGAGACAAGCCCTTCCTGCCACGGACACGTGTCCATTTTCCGAGCACTTCACCCTCATCGTCTTCACACTTATTGTCTGCGTTCAATACCAATCGATATCTATTATATAAGTACTTCAGAAGCCAAGGCGGTCCATTCTGCTTAGGGTACGGCCAATGCTATTTAATTATAAAACTAGCGAAAGAAAAGGAGTGAAATATATATAGCTAATAACTCTGTGGCATAAAATTAAATCGGCAGGATTATAAGGAAAAACTTTAAGCAATTACAGGGAAGGTTTTACGTTCTAGTCTACAAGCGATGAAAGGACAAGTATATGTAGCGACTTTAAAGAATCTGGCTACATTAAGTTTTGTACATAAAGTGTGAAACTAGTGTCTCCCCTGGAATTAAAGCCATCTTTTGCATATTGTGCTCGCTATCGCTTACAACTTTTTATGGAAAACCCTAGGCTATAAAAAAACAACGTCCTAAATAACATGAAATAGTAAGCTGTGAGTAATTAGGCCAATGTCTTCACTCCAGCTCCTGTCAGCAGGTATGCCCACAAGCTTTTATATTTGCTAAACACAGTTTTGTCGATATGTCCTGACATCTTGAACATGTATTATCTAATGAAGTTTATATGTCACACACAAACTATGTGACTACCCTTGAGCATTTTGAACATATGTATATCGGTCGTTAAGCTGCTTGATCGCGTAATACGTTAGATATTTCCTCTCAACGATCAACGGGGTTTATGATAGCGCCCAAAAATCAGCATCGACAGGGGGAATAAGACGGCCGGTCCTGTATCGCTTCTGCTCTTGATCCAACTACGAAAAATACCTCCGAACAAACTAATAAACCGTAACAGTAAAGCGAAGCGAACGAAATAGAAAAAAATACTGTATAACAATACGAGGACAACGATAAAGCGTTAAAAAATGAGCTAATCATTTTTTTTTTTACAATTTTAGGTTGTGTTCATAGACCAACAGTGTACAAAAAAAGCGCTGTAAATGTAACTACAAGGAAGAAACATTTTCGAAAACTATAGTTTTTTTAACGGGGTGATAGTGACGATGTACAATATGGTAGATATTACAAAATATTTAACCCCCCAAAGTAGGCAAGAGCATAGCGACAGGTGGTTTGCTCTAGCGGGGTCTCCTGACGTGCGTTTATGGTCACGGCCCTGTCTATCTCATCAGAATGATGATCATTCCATTTTGCTTTGGCAATCGAGGACGCACTTGCTGTTTCTGTGTGCCTATATTTCTGAAGTTAAATAGCGAATCTCTCTACTAGTTTTCTTATTCGCTACTGCTGTCCACGATGAAGCAACGACAACGACACGATCAGTGGTGGTTAACAGTGACTTCGCGGTGTCGAGAAACTTCCCATCAGAGGGGAAGCGAGACTTTAGCCAGCCACAACTATAATTCATATAACCACTACTGAGAACGAAGGCGGACAGTCAGACAAGCCAAACAGGCTATTGCTATTACACGTACTTATGATATGAATATATATCTGTCTACACTGCGCGCTGACGACCGCAGTGGACGAAAGAGTGTGAAGTGGGAGCAAGTAACTCTCGACCTGTCATCGCCAGTGCTTCACACGTCAACTGGCTCCCGCTGCTCAACCGCTTGTGAAGTGCATTTGGGTTTTTATTCGTGCGGCTGGATAACAGTCGATGTTTTCTGCCGGTTCGAATGGATGGTAGTGCGCCCTGCATTGCCTGAGCTGCTCCAGTGGGCTGGGTTTTTTTTTCGACTGCTTCTCGTGTTGTTCCCAGGAAAGAATAATATAGCTTTATAGGATATATTTAGCTTTCCACATTTACGTGAATCAAAAAGGGGAGTTATGCGCATGAAGGGAAGTTTATGAAAGCAGGCTATTTCGCCTAGGCGATAGGCGAAATGTCACCATTGACCGTGGCGACAGATCTTGAGCGAAGCAAGAAAACATCGTCGTGCTACGGATTATAAGTGACGGACAGCGGAGTGACAGATGAACTGGGCTGCCTCCTTGTTACGGCCTGGTAGCGCCGCCATCTTTGGTGATCTTGTGCCTATGTTCAATGTGCGTAAACACAAGCGATAGGACCATATTGACGTCCGTCTCTTCACGAATTCGAGATGCGTACCGCCCATGATGTTGCTGATCATCAGATTGATTGGACCACCAATGGCAACCAAAAAAGTATTCTTGCTGCTAATCCACTTGTCACTCGTCCTTGATTCATACAGACAGACGTACGCAATACATGGATGGTATTCTGATAACTTCTCTCATGTCGCAGTTAATCAATGGTAGTAGAATTGTTTAAAGAACCCGTATGTAGAAGATGTAATAGTCGCTACTGAACCATAGTGCATCTAAATAGAGAGGGAAAACTAGGTAGTTTGTACACAGATAGTGCCTTAGAATGAGAAAAACTTGTTCTCCTTGCCGGAAAAGCAACGGCAAGGTGACGATTAAAGGCTGACAAAGCAGAAGGGAAAGAAAAAGGACCATACAATGTACGCCGAACACTCAGTTCAGTCAACCAAAGCCATAACAAGTATCTTCTAATAGGCAAGATCAATATATGCTAAGCACTTACAAGCGCTCATGTTGGCGGTGGCCGTACTCAAAGGTAAGGGTAATAAGCAGCGCAAATTGGCTCATTCCACACAAGCAGCAACGGCAGCATTATTACCAAGCGGCGACCACTTCACCAGGATTGGTCAGATTATCTAGTTTATGCCGATGATGGTAGCACGAAATTGCTGCACAGGTCGATTGTCTCGGATCTGAGACATTAGACTATTGGAACACGCATCGCTCATGGACCACCCACCGTTGAGAGAGGAGACCGCCGCTGTAACCACCGCGAAAGAACGTCGACGCTGAGGCAGGGTGATGAGACGTCATGGATTTGTACTGCTTCTGCCCCACTATTGCCGCTGATGCTGCGGTTCGATATCGAAACGCTGAAAGGCATTTTTTACTGCCCCATTCTGAGCAACACAGATAGAGAAAGATGAACGAAGTACCACTTTGTTTAGCTCTAAATCACTTTTTATAATAATATTGTCATCATTATCGTACATGTTCACTACTCATTCGAGCCCGATTAGATACATTGCTACTAACCATCGGTCATAATCGGCCGTTTGGTTGTCGCCATCCTCAGAGAGCGGGTGCTGGTCGTTGACCAAAAGCCAAAATGAACTAGACAATCAATGTCCAGATAATCTCAGCCGGAGATCAAGATCGAAAGGCAAATCTCGCTTCTCAACTTGTCGTCATGCATTATGGACTCTATTAATGCTATCTGTATTGACGTAACGACAAATACCGTCGACCCAATGTACCATAGTGCTGAGAAACGTCCTGCACACCAAGACTGAACAGGGTAACTATGCACGAATGTAGTCGTAGTGTGCATTCATTCTCAGTTGATGTACATAGTCTGCTACGTCCCCTCCGTTCTGCAGAAGAACAAAGTGTTATTCAATTTAATAGTGACTGTGTTATTATGATTATTATAATTAATAGTGTGCTGATGGCTTGACTGTTTTGGTAATTTCATTTAACCCAGAATGGCCCTCTCTACTGTTGAAGCTGAATAATGTTCGACTAGACAGGAACCGGCGGCAGTCGTCTGATGATGTATCATGTGCCATAATGACACCAGCAGGAAAACCCGATCGATAATACTATCTCAATGACAATAGCAATACGTAGTAGTCCGTTAGTGAAAAAATAATGTATTCCGTATGAAGGATAACAAGTGTAAGAGCCTAAAGGTTGCGACATATCGGCGCTGGCATGTAGACAGTAATCGGCGCGCCATAATTTAAGCCTCGGTTTCTTTCTAACTGAAGTAGAAACAACAACGTGGTCGAGGAGAGACCAGGTAGTACGACCAGGTTAAGGCATTACACAGTCTTCAGTGAATCCAGCCACGAGAATGTATTGGCTAGCTCAAATTTTGAATTCGTACGGCTTTCCTTGGCGCACTTTTCCCCGCCACTTCTTCTACTACTACTACTACTACTATTGAATTACTTTAAACGAAGGCAATGTCGGGCAGCGGAAACTAAATAGTTAACGTCTTCTGGAACTTATTACTGCTCTTCTCCTTCACAGATTGTTACTGGCTGACGCTGCACCGAAGGATCTCAACGATCTTCTTGACCCGTCTATCGTCGTCGTCCGTTTTTGACATCATCGTCCACTTCGTCGGCTAAGTGCATTTAAAGTGACCGCCGGTAGTCACGACTGGACCAGCATCGTCGCAACGTAAGCGGCAGCGCGTAACGAGAAAAAAACCAATCTCTTCACTGAACGGTAGCAGCGTTAACAACGCTCACAACTGGAGTGAGAGACCTCGAAACGGCATCGTCGTTGCGGACAAACGATCGAACGAAGTCGAAGCGAGGTAAGAAGCGAAATCGTCACGGACTGCCTTTAGTACAGCTACTTCAGTTGCTCGCTACATCTACTAGCGAATAGAAAAGGAGAGACGTACTGAAGGCAGTAAGTGCAATGCCGACGAAATTGTCGAGGACCGTTCTAAATGGCAACAGTAACAAGTGTCAATCAGTAACAAAAACAACTGTTTACAAATGTCCAACTTACCACTGTTGATCGGCCAGAGCCCGATCGATCTGATAATGGGGTGGCTTATGAAACTCGTGCATATACTAGCAGCTGCTTATTATTTACATTGGTAATCGTAATACGCGACTATCGCGTCTATCCATGCTGAGTGCACGCAGCATTCGCGTGTCTGCTGTGTGGCTGCGCCTTTCGATACGCTATGTGCTAGCGGTCTTATGCCGCTGTCATAATGCCTCTTGAATAACCTCTTCCTAGCGGTTCCTAGCAATCTTTAGCGGTCCAGTGATCCCATTTTTATCGTGAAACGTTTTCGGTGGCGCATTGTCTTCCTGGAGCCTTTACGGCCTGTATCTGGCAACTTCGTGCGGTGTGTGGCCGCCCGTTCTCGGTAAAGTACCAGACTTGCCCCCTGTTCGTGAAGCCTCTGTCAGCACCAGCAGAAATGGCCTGCCTCGAACAAGTGGCCGGTTTCTAAAATCCAGTCGGGCGGGGGCTATTTCGCTGGCAGGAATTTTGGATTGCTGGCTGGAAGCGCCTATCGGTAGGTGATATGTGCCTGCTTATGTGAATACGCTGTATCTGAGCCGTCTAATGAACAGTCGCTTTCAAAAAAGCGTTAATTAAATTTAGTAATTAGCTTAATCAACAAAGTTGTAAATTTACTTTAGTTCTTGCAATATGAAATATAGAGCATATAAAAAGTAGTTTAACACTTAACTTCTGGATACATATGGAAATTACAATATTTACTTGGCATAGTCAATTTGTATGAAGCTAAACATAGAATGAGTGCGGAAACTTATAGCAAGATCTTTTAAAAGAAACCCAAAATCACTTCTCGAGTTTGCGTTTGTAGGTCAAGCTTCTGTTAAGCATATCTAATGCTTTTTACGATGATATAGCTGCCGTAACTTGGAGTGTATCTACTTACTTCGATTCGACCTTAGCCGACCGAAACGAATCTTAACCAGTAAAAGTGCAATTGTCAGATAAAAAAGTTAACATTACGTCTCAGTTGGTTTACCATTTTTTTCATTTATATTCATTCATGTTGCGTTTTATTGAGCCGGACGTAAAATTCGGAATATTTTGCCAGAGAGATTTTGGCATTTATTAGGCATACGTCAAAGCGGCATGCGGACCTTGTGCAAAGGATATTATGACGAGTCTAGGTGCTGAGATTGAAAACATTCTTTTTTTAAAGAATTAATAATCCGAACCTTGTATTTTTTTGACAGTCGTCGGGCTGCTAAACATGTACGCGTTTTTCAACTCGAGTCCAAGTTTACGAGAGACACGGCGGATGAGAGCTAACCGAATTCTAGCATCTTCTCCTCGCATAAAAGAATCCCCCATAACAAAATAAGCCCCGAACCTAAAACAGACCTATTCATTCAGTTTTATGGCTTGCTTCTGGAAAAAGCCCTATATTTATTCTGCCTCTACGTTAACACGTTTTTAATTGATTAAGGTCCAGGATAACGCTAAGCGTCTGATTGTAATAGATACAACTACGAAAAAAATAGCCGCTTGTTAGCAGACAATTGCTTTATGGCTGGGTCTACCTTAGAATAAGTAGAACAAAGGTGAAAACTAGATTCAAATAGTTGAATGTACCGTTAAGGTCTTTCTTCTCGAGTGTATACAATGTAAAGCCAGGCCAGTTCCATGATATGTCTGTTAGAGGACTTCAGTAGCTCTAATGCTATCGAAATTCAGTCGTTAACCAGAAAGGATGACTGAAAGGCCTATTGCATCCGGACAGTGCCCAGTCCTTTTTATTGACATCGTCCTGCTGAGCCTGCTGGAATAATCACTGAACGAATGATCACTTGGTAGGTGAGTTACCAGTCGCAGTAAAAATTTTTACCAATCACTCCGATTCGATCATACGGCCATTGTCTCAAACGATCAGCGAACTTATATCTCAATACCCCACTGGGAATAATACATGCTTGGAAATCGGCCGCTGCCGTTTAATTGTATTGGGTGCATGCAGGCATACTGTATAACACAATGCAGACGAAAAACAAATAGAATTTGGCCAAGTACGTGGGTCGGTGCACGACTGCATGTGTTACAAGAAAAGCTTAAATTAACTTTCGTCAATAGATTGAGCGGTCTACTGGGGTTGTCGTTTTTTGCGAACTCACTTTCCTCAGTAAGTAATGTAGATTAAAAGTTCGATAAAAGCGATACGATAAACTGAGACTATCAAAACCGCAATGATAGGTTTTAAATGACGTTCAGGGTTTAAGTAACCTAAGCAGATTTGGTCTAGCTTTAGGGGGTTTTGTCCTGGCTATGTCCAGTATGAATTAACTAAATCTTACTTTTCGGTGATGTAGCCTACGTAAATGAATTGTCTATCAGAATCTTCTTCGGTTCGAACGAGTCCGAGAAGTGCTACAGCGGAACCAGCTCTACTCGGTCCAACGTCGACGACTCCGATATCCTTCCGCTGCGTCCTACCTAGCGCGACGTTATCCCGAGAAAGACAATAGAACTTTAGTGAGTACGAATCTATTACATATTGCGCTGTAATAATTATGTAATAGTTTCGTAGGAAAGCTCGTTTATATGCCGATGCTACTGCGCCGCGAGCCATTCGTTCCTTTCGAGCTAGAATGAGTACTCGCGTGAAGTTCAGATTCTATCTATCTATATATGTAACGGAACAAGGTACTGGAGCATGCGGTTTTATGTTGAGCTCGCTCTCATTGCTTGACGGTATGATTTATGCATCTATGCCAGTTCGTCTGCTAGCGAGTATGTGTGTCTACGATACTGCTACACAAAACCGAAACGAAGCACACGACTAGAATGATGATTATTGTTTTCGTTGTCTATTTTCTGTGTGCGGCTGTCGTTCTCGAGACAGCCGGCGGCGATAAGTCCATGTCAGCGGATCGTCGACGGTATTCCATTTACTTTAGGTCCGCGCTAAATTTGTCATTGTTTCTCTCTCGACGAAATTATTTTTTATTCAATAGCTCGCACAATTAAATGCAGCTTGTTACAATCGTACGCGTACGCGCCGTCACGTTTTAAGACATCGAGAGGTACAATACAATACGAAATATTGGCAGAAGAAGTAAAATGCAATAGGCACTAGCGGCGGCGGCGGCGGCGGCGGCGGCGGCGGCGGCGGCGGCGACCGCAACAACAACAATAGTAGTAGTAGTAGTAGTATTAAAACACGATGACGTTTGACGCTGGCATCGGCGGATGGATGGATTTCAAATCGCTAATGCTGCCGGTAAGAAGAGATGTTGTAATAAAGCTGTCTCTGAGACGATTATGATTCTACGTGATAAAGCAGCATTAGGTGTTTTTTATTCGACGTTTTTTGACACACACACACACACAAACATACGAACGCATACGTGTAGGTCCATATAAAGATATATCTGTGTGTGTTTGTGCATAGTGGCGGACAATGCCGCTCGTCGCTTGATGTTTCTTTCTTTTTGCTTCTGACCAGAGCTGATGTCAATTGAACGAGTTATAATTATATAAATGTGGTGTATTTCGATTTTTCGTTACATTCTACTTTAGAAAACAGAATTTTTATTGCTTATGACTATCACAACCGCTTATTTGTTATTCAAATGCTACAGGCTTAGGGCGCCACGTCTCGGGTGATATGATTCAACAATATATGATAATGCAATGTTTAGTAGCTATAGGGATCGTCGTGGATCGATAGTTTGACTCTGTGTCGAAATGAAACCTATACGCGGAGTTATTTCATTTCAGCCAATATCAACCAAACATCAACATGGATTAAACACTAATGATGGAGCTCTTCGGTACTCTGAGCTGTCATTTTCTGCGCAGACTCCGATGCTGTCGCCGTATTTCGACTACGTTGCGTGACTTCAGCCGTAAGCCTTCGGCATTTTTTTTCTTTTTCGCTCTCTATTCGTGGTCTCGTTGTTCTAGTTGCGACATTTGAAATTCTGGTGGCCGGCACCGGCCCAGCGTCTGTCTATCTCGATTTCGACCTGTTATTGCGTACCACATAAATGTATTTAGATTGACACAGTCCCTCAACTGGATTCGATGAAAGCCAATATAGACGGGAATCGAAGACCCAGAGCACAGGTCTAGTTGTTGCTTTACCCTTACTCCAATTGTTCTCGAAAAGATGTATGTTTTAGCTACATTGATGAAACATGTTCAGTTACGCGTAAAAATATCTTAGGACGTATGGCGTAGTGCGCGTAGAAAATCTGCTTATGTACGTGTGTCTTCAATTGCTATGACCATGGTCATCATCGTACCACAGGGATCTGCTCATTACCATTCTCAGCATCATTAAAAAACCTTGAACAGTAGCAATTGAGTTCTTTATCCGTGCGTAATCTTTTAAGCGCGACGCGGGTCCACTTCATCTTCTGCAAACAGTTGTCACCGCATCCGTTTCAGCGTTCTATACGTCTTCGTTTATTACTAATTGATTCGTCCGTTGTAGTTTATTTAGCGTTGTGCTATCGTTCGTCGGCGGACCTCACGACAACAGCTACACCAAAAGCGTCAGTACGGGGTAACCTAATAAGAGGCAGGTTGAAGGGAGCAAAGTACGGGAAGGAGCGAGGTTGAGACAAGGGGGCAGGGGTTAAGAGGACCAAGATGGCGCTGGCGGTGGCTGTTGGGAGGAACAAACCTCTGTTGGCCTTTCGTCTTGACTTTGTTTGGCATTCGGCAAAAGGCAGAACGCATTTTAGAATGACAGCAACAGCAAGTTAATAGCTCAGCAAAGTTACCAAACCGGCCCAGATGATAATCCGCTATCCGAGGCAATCATCGTCGCTGCAGACGACGATCGAGCCTGTTTAGTCGAGGTCCAGAGGATCAATACAACAACATGGCAAACACTATTCTCTTCGTGCTGTTTCTTTTCGTCGTATCTATTTTGATCGATGAAGGGTTGTCATCTACTGCACACTTAAAATATTCACTACATCGTTTTACATCAACTCCGAATACATTTTATCACATGCTTCCGTACCTCTGTCCTGTCTCGAGAAACGTCCCGCTCAGGAGGCTCTTATTGGTAAATCGATGGCCGATATTTGCTCGTATTGTATTATAGAACAAAGCGTAGCGTAGCCAGATTACCAAAGGAGTACAAGAAACCAAAACGAACATTTCGGTAGCAAGCGAAGTGGATGATCATGAAAACATGCTTATGATTCCACACTAATAATCTCTTCGTCCATTAGCAAATCTAACATTGGCAACTTACGTAGAAGTAAAACGCTGATCTAGAGTGAAGACGGGCAGGTTCGCTTCTTCAAAGCAAACAAAAAAACAGTTCCCAGGGGGACAAATAAGGACCGTGATAGGGCAACTAAATTCATTTCATGGCACCCACCGATGCATCGCACGACCTATAAATAGCAGCAATTACGCCTTATCGGCATTTACGCTATATAATAAAACGTTTTATAACTTAAGAGAAAACATTAGACCGTCTAGAACGTACGTACTCAAAGCTGATTTTTTTCATTCTCAGGTGCTTTTTGTACTGCCGAGTTGCCAACAGAGTCGGAGAAGTGATAGGTTATTCTTTGTGCTATTGTCTGTATTTTGTACTGAGCTTCAGAAGCACCGATATGCCTCTGTGTTTAACAGATGACTTTGCTAAATCTTTCGATCAGTTAAAAATGCGAGCAAAACATATTGGCAGCAGAAAAATGTTTACCATTAATAGTTGCTATTCCGGCTATCCATTTTGGGACAGGAGCCATCTAGCTCATCTTCTTCATCTGATCTAGATATTTCGACGAAGGCACGTGACCCCTAGTTAACCCTCCACATTCAGGACACGGGAAGAATCAAGCATTTTGAATTATTTCCTTAGTAATGCCTTCCGCATCTTGTCCTACGTTATGTCCCAACAGGAATTACAATGTAACGTATTTGTTAAAGTAACTCGTGTAAATAGAAAAACCTTTTTATTTAAATGTTGTCTAAGCAGATCATGGTATAAACTGTATAGCAAATCAGCGACCTAGCGTAAGTGATGATACCCAGGCAACATAGCCTTGAAAATATAAGCGCCTACCGTATCTCGCTATTAGGACTCGAAAAATAGCTAAAACTCAACACCAAATTGATTAATTCTCCCTATTCGCAAACAAAACTCACTACGAAGCTTACCCGTGAAAGGCTATATACATTATTATATCGTCTGTTTCAAATCATGTAACATTTTTACTGTATAGTTTGCGTTAATTTTTTTTATTTTCCTAGATTGTTCGGTGGGAAAAATTAATTTAAATCCAGTTGTATTTCCAGGGCCATTAGGAGTGCCAGCTGTTGATCTGCAGCCATACAAATGCAGTTTGCAAATCTGCACCGTCCGGCACTTCGGCGACAGGTGGAAGGACTAAGGAGAAACGACGCGCGAAGATCTATGAAAAAGAAATATGACATATTTCAACTGTTAGGTGGTCCTACGTTTCAAACCTGCAGCTAAATAGACGTTGTACGAAAAGTACTATATCACTATCGCTAACAGTACGACATAACAGGAACGTCAGCTGCGATCCATTGACGCCAACGGCGTCCTGCAGTGTATCGTTAACGTCGCTCCACTTGATTTGTACGTACGGGTTTCGCGCAGGAGTACCTACTGGTAGAAGCTGTAGCCGCAGCAACGAAGAAAATCTTCCAATTAGCTTTGATGACCGATTCTGAAAAGTCCTATTTTCGCTGCCGTCGTCGATGAGGTGACAAGGCACAAACAGGGCTGCCGAATGAGTATACATAATCATTTATTCAGAGACATTCAAACAGACACAGAGGCACACTGTGTACAGAAATGACAATCGCAAAAGGAAAAAGGAGAACAAAGTGCTGCGCGAAAATGATAAGATTCCGTTATAACCGGGCTCTGTCAGAAATTCTGGCACGTTGCTCGTGTATCATCGAAGCATCTGTCACGCTATAGGAGGCTGGAAATATCTATCTGCTAACTATTCACCTACGATGCGCGATATCATTGTGTTTTATGGGAAAAACCTACGTAGCGACAGTTGCGTAAGACTTTAATACGCCATTTTTATTTAATGCCACCTGCCATGTAGTGTGTTATATAGATTTTAAAAGTAGCATAGAGTTGAAGCCGCCGTCCTTTGTAGTTGAATAAACTGAAGGAAATGCCACTCGGCTAGTTTTGAAATCTGTACTGTGAAAGCCCCATATTCTATTACAGAACAGGGAAATGTAGAAGGTCTCTTTGTTACACAAAGCACAGAACGATAGCTTCCAATCGAGTTAACACATTGCGATGTTATTACATTTCCACCTTCATCTGACCACTAATTCGCGCTTAGCTCGCCGGGAACAATTTGTCATTTTTCAAAGTCTCTTTCCAGAAGCCACTCAGCATGCATACATTCTGTAAATTACTACTTCTTCAAGACTTCACAGTATCTTCCTTTGGCACTGTGACGTTAAGTCTGTCGTGGAAGCAAAGGGCCATGCTCGTTGGTTCGTGCAAGCCTCTCATGGGACCCGATAGGTATCCGTCACTTAGGGCTGAGATTATTAGGTACCTTATGAACATATGATAGTATGCGTAATCCGATGATTAGAAGAATCATATTCCAAAAGCCGTTATACAGTAGATCTTCAGTGTGAGTGATTGCCGTCGTCAAAATGGCTCGCAACCATTATGCATTGAACAACGCCAACAGCAGCCTGGTGATTCAAGCGCACACCGTTTAGGTGGCACTCGTTGTGTGATTCGTATTAGAAATAGGACGGACATAAGTGCAGTGACAATAATAACAGCGGCTTATTTAATACCTTTATTATTGTTATTACTATAGTTGTTTCGCTTGGTCTTTTTTTGTTTACGTTCAAGGCGCAACCTTAGCCTTACGTACGTCCTTTTGGTTAGACAAATACAGGTCCACCCCATCGTCCAGTCGCTATTACGGCTTGTCCGTCAATCACTTTGCCTAAACGATCGTTTTGTTCTCACTGACCCCAGCGTCGAGCATCGGTGTAGGTAACGATTTCAGTTACCGATTGCATTGAGCGGCACATTTAAATCTAGCAAATGTCTATATATGTGTGTGTATGGTGTAAATAATAGTTATTCTTTCCTTTCTCTTTTTTTTTTGCTTATCACTTCGCAAACCGAGTCTTGAACGAGAAAAAGAACAATGAATCTGTGTCCCATTTAAACTGATCTAACAGCACTCCGGACCGGGTTTCCGATTGGGCGGGATCTGTGCAATAATCACAGTTTACTGAGAAGGAAAAATGGCCTCGCTCAGTTTAACACGTTTAGCAATCAGCATTTCAACATGAAATTGAGGATTGAACGACTGGAGCGGGTTACGCCAGTTGCGTTTAACGTTAACGTTTCCAGATTTTGCATACGTCTTTGTTTGTGTGCAAATTCTATGTCGCTCGCTCGCTCGCTCGCGTACATACACACACACACACACACACACGGATGCAACATACTTGTTGAACTATCAGCGAGAAATATTGAATACAAACTTCTTGCCGCTGTTACGTCTCTTACCTTTAGTAGCATGCGCGAGCCGGAAGCGTTTCGATAATAGTAAGGTGTATTTTTGATGAGTGTCTCGTAGTGAAATATGGCCGACAATTGCTACTTGAAGGATAATGGATGTGAATGGTGATCACATATGGGCGACACTGCCCGCGGGCTTTATATTTGTGGTAGCTATTTGGACGCCGCTGGACATTCGAAACATGTGACAACGACTTTTCCTTTATTGTTGCCCATTGATAATGACGATGGTCGCGATAATGGCTGTAACGCTGAGCGTATTTTTGCTTTTTTCGGTACTACTAAGGTCTCGCTTTGTCTATTTGTACCACTAGCAGGCCAAACTGTGGCTATTAGCATATAGACGTATGGGTTTATTTATATAAAACCCAGTTGAGTAGTGTTAGCGAGTGACGGCGGCCACAACGGCGGCGTTATTATTACTGTCATTGGCTTTTGTTTGTAGTGGAACTTGTTGAACATGGCGTCATTTAACGTGGCGACCTTCGGTCGAACCGCTGTTACCATCGTTGCCGCGGTGGCTACGAATTTCACAGTCGCAATAGTTTGAAGAACAAATATTCAGCCGTCCTCTGTGCCTACTTCTTTTTTCATGGTCCCTTTTGTTGCTATAATAAAGCAGTATACACAATTTAAATGAGTCTCTTCGTCTATCATTGAGCTCACTACTACTACTACTACTACTACTACTACTACTACTAGCAATCCTCATCACAATCATCGTATCCATTCTCACTATTATTATTATTATTATTATAGTTGTCATCGTCATAAAAAGACTTCACAATTGATGTCGCACTCTGCTGTCATTGTTCCTGCAGTTACTTAAGCGGAATGAGTTGTTCAACGGAGTGAAGGAAGGTGGGCCATTGCGGGACGGTGTTCAACGACGACGACGGGTTGTGGTCAACGTGGCCGCCATATTATGTCGTCTGTATTCTTTGTTTGATCTTCGGCGGCCAGCGAAAACGTTCTTCCTCGTCGTTTTCCTCTTCTTGATAATCATAATAACAATAGAGTGTAGTAATATTGTCCGTAATACATTGTACCACGAACGACAACGATGATGGCATGCTGCCTTGTTCTGGTCGTCTATATATGCCTTCATAATATAGGAACGACAGACGCACATATATATACCTATATTGAACGCTTGTATCAAAATCGAAAACATCAGCATCCAGCATAATCTGGTAACAGTCAACAAATTGAGTGGTTCATGGAATCACTTGTTCCAGTTGCAATTGCGGTGACGATGCTGTGATTCGTGGTCGCCGCGTCAGCCGCAGCAATAGCAGCAGTGACCTGCGGTCGTTACGGCTGCATCGACGGCAGCCGTCCGGTACAGCATAATTTATTCTCATAATTGCAGTGGCCACTGGAACAAAAGAAACATAATAATAACAAAGTATAGCGCCAAGTGACTGCCGCCACTAGCATCGTATGATAACGAACGGCACCATACATGTGTACATTGGCCTACTTTTTCGGCATGGATTCTCAGGACCAAGAATTTCTTAAGCCATTTCTTGAATGATCCACCCAACCCAACCCCACCCCCCCACCCCCCTGCAACTTTTCCTTTCGACTCTAACCTCAGCTGTATTTGACTTGCTTCCAGCTAGCTAGGCAAATCCTACGCTACCCGCATAGGGTTCAGAAAAGTAAACTATAGCAATCATATAGGGAGAAATTTTGAGAAATTCTCACGCTTCCTGGAAGAGACTAGATTCCAAAATACTATTTTATCAGAACCGGTTAAAGATAAGCAGCATTTCTGAACGTCATGTCTTTACATATTGTATAGGTCTTGAACGATAAAAAAACACTTCGGTGCTTTACAAGATTTCAACCACTGTACAGATAACTAGACAAAGGGAATTCTTCTCCGTCTTTGTGAGAGTTTGTGTGCTCATATCATAAAGCTTCCTTAAATACAAACTGGTTCTCCCCAAGTCCATTATTTTTTCGTCAAATTGAATATGGCAACCGGGAAAGATACCTACGCATTATTAGCAAGGAATGGTTTCTGGGCCTGTGGGCGAGGAGAGATTCGGTTTCAGGAACTTACAGTACGGCATCACAAAAACGTTGCCATCCTTCAAAGACTCCTGTCTCCTTCCACGCCACAGGACGCTGTGCACGATGAGAAAACACTGAGATCGCCATCGTTGCCAGGATATGTTGCTATCAGTCTTATTAGAATGCCCATTCCCGCTGTTTCCAAACAGACGAAGCTGTCCTGAGGGCACTGTGAGTAGGACAAGAATTAAACCGGCTCGTGACGCATCAACTCATTCTGTCGTTGAGGTAACCGGCATCTAGTTGACGACTAGCGCTGTTTTGTGGAGCGCCGCGATGTGTCCCATGAACAGTGTTCTCTATCCATGACTTGTTTATGTAGAGAACCTTTGACCGTACGGAACATTTGCTCATAAAGTCCACCCGGCATGGCGCTTTCCCATAGCTTGTTTTTTTTTTCGTGAAAAGACTTTCAGGCTGCCACTGCACAGCCCTAATGCTTGCCAGAGCACATCCCAACGTCGTGCTGTCCTTCTGAATGTGAGCGGATTATCGGCAACGATGCGTGCGGGTTGACCTTATACTGCTACAAGCTGCTTTATCATTGCTAGGCTTCCATGTATATCAACCGAACAATTGTGCAAACGAATCGAACTTGTCAGCAGTGTTACATATTATTCTTACTATATATCACCCTTTGCGACCCGAATTTTATCGTTATTTGACTGGCTGATAACAATGGCCCCTCAGATTTTGTGAACTAGACATGTTCACTGGACAGCGCTCACGACGGTAAGTAACTGACCTCACAATTTATTGCATACAAATCGTTCAACAGCGTTCCCTTTCTTAGCTTGCGATTTTACATAGGTCGTTTGAGTTGATTATCGGCAGGGCTATGATGGTATTAGCGCTCCGATCGTCGGCAGGGCCGTGACCAACCTTGATCCCCTTTGAAGGTCGGGTGCGCTGGTTGTGTCGTTGCTGAAAGCCCGAACCTGCTGAGTCATAGACGATACTTATTGAACTTAGTAGTAATAAAAGTACCCTGAGATAAAGAATCGGCTCGATCAAAGACGCTTGAACAGCTGTTGAGTAATTGAGAATCCAAATAAGTCGTTCTTCAACAAAAACTCCTTTCGCACAGACTGTTCCAATTCAGTCGAAGGGAAAACCATCTGGACATCACTATATACGTACACGTTATATTTTACAAGCCAGTCGAATTGTCAATACCGCTTCGAACGATTTCTCCAACGAATTGTCAGCGACTCCAGCTGCTTCAACGTCCTGCTCTGGCTACTGCTAGCATTATCTTAATCGAGGCACCTCTTCTTAACTATGAACAGTCTTGATGCATGCTACAGGTGCATATGCTTATTTGCCCAAAATCGCAGAACCATATACGCAATTTGACTCACGCCCCTGGGTCGTCTCTGCTATTCAGACAACTCAGAACACGGCGAAAGAGAAGATTCACAACAGGCACGCCATGTTACTAGCAGCTCCTCCAACAGCCGAGCACCACTTTAAGCTGTTCCGTAAACGGAGTCAATGGGTGTTTCGCATTTTTGTGTAATCTGGAACGCATGGCTAGCGGAACTAGGATAGTGCTCTCACTCAGGCCTGCGTGTCCACTGCTCAGAACCTTATAGTGTCGTTATATCTTGGTTGCATAAGACATCAAGGCACACCCCTGTTATAGTGACATATAGATGGAGCATTGGTTGCCCGGCATAGATTTTCCGAGCACCTAACTCTCGAAGATAACGGTTGTTTGTTTTAAATTTCCCCAGGTCAGGCTTATCTGCGCTAACATCTTGTCCAGACGCTGCTAGAACGATGTTTAGCCAGCAACGAAATCCTCTTCCGAAAATAAATCATCCATGAGCAAAAGTAGCAACGTGCGCGCCGGGTGGCTAACGGCCATATAATGCACAGCAGATTTACGGAGATAGTTATAATGTAGGATTGGCTGCCCTTGACCCTAAAGCATATGGCGGTCACCCAGTACATTTACTGTCTCGTCAGCCCTCCTTTGTGCATAAACTATAAAAAAAAAAAAAAACAACGAAGTTGCGGTGTTTACATTTGGCTGCACTTGCAGTTACAGGTACGCTTTAACGACATCGGACGGGAAGGCGGTGTTGTATCGGCGGAAGTTATTGAGGATTCGTAGAAAGCATGGCGATAAATTGGGATCGTCGTGAGGCAATTGTTGAAAAATAAATTAGTCAATGCATTGAAAATTGGTCTGATCTTAAATGATTAATCAAGGTGCTATAGTTTGAGCAACGGGAAGGCGAGGTTTAGCATAACAAGGATTCTCCCGCGTGGGGGAGAGCCGTTCCGGTCTACTCTCCGGCATACTTTTATTCACGAATACGGTCGCCCCTTGCGCAGCTTCGTTGTTAGCCATCGTATCTTTAGCGTCTATCAAATTGGCGTCGGCTTCAGCGTATGGCCCTTATCTTGATACTGCCCTTTAAAGAAATGACGAATGATAAATTTTCGAACAAGCACTCGACCCCCAAGAAGTTTACGTTGAAATATCAGGAGCAAATAACTCGTTCAATTTTTTTGCCGGAGAATGGAGACGATGAAACGTCGGCCGGCGAATCTTGACAGCGACCCACCTTTGTTTCGCTTCTGTTGAAACCACCGATAAATGAGTGATAATAAGAGCGCTCATGCGCCGGCTGTCGGAAAACGAGCAGGTACCGCTGTTGCGGAAGCCACCTAGGGGCCCGCCGTGATCTAATAAACAGCGATCAAAGAAAGCTGGGGTTATGAAAAAAAGGCGGGCCTACGAACAGGCAACACCTATTTGCACCTCTGCTACCGAATCGTGAACACCATACGCCTTTGCTGCGGCATACGTTATTGACATAGCGAGATTTATCGTTGATTCTATCGATATCTGAGATCACATCAATCAATTCAGCCATACCTATCATATGCGTGCAGCGTTTATCATACGACAATAAAAAAAAACACATATCTATGAGCTGACGAGGCGATGGGTCGTCTCCTAAATCAGAAAATCAGCTTGCTTAATAAGATTTTTATGTTTGTCACACATGACCGACGTAATGATGAGCCGATTCGCGTCGCCTGTGTGTATGCGTTATGTGCAGAAGCGTACAACCAATGCCATATTACGGCTTTTGTTCATCAGCCAGTAATGTTGTTTGTGTTACAATGATATTGGTAATCCATGTTACCCAACCGGCACTGAGTATCGTGGCGGTATCTTCTATATAATTAGAAGTAGGTTACAATGTTACTTGGCCTCAGGACGACACATTCAGTTCGACTAAATGCATAAGGATGATTTATTCCTTCTATCCCATTCTAACCTAATTATCGGCTACTTGAACAAAAGTATAAACTTATTATATGGGTTAACTTCAACAGACCTATGAAACCGTATGGCAGTCGTACAAGCTGGTGTTAATTAATTTTTGCCATTGCTGAATCGGCCCATGCTTGTTTCTCACGCCACGAACTCCTGTCGAGTGCGAACAATGGGGGCAAGAAGTTTAGACTATTGCCACCGTACCAGATGTACTGGAGAAACAATCACCTTCTTCACCAGTTTTCAATAAGCGCAGATTTATTATATGATATATAAAATATGCAAAAACGAACCTTGTAGAGTGCAATAGTGTTCTATAGAAAAGGTTTATCGGAAGCATGTGGACCCTATCACATGGGTTTTCCTTACGTATAAGCACAACTATGCCTGTATTACTTTGTAGGTTTGTCAACAATTTGCGTCCACTTCATTGGGTTAACAGGCTTATTATTAGAAGCTCTCCATTAAAAAGAAGAGGTAGATCGACTCCCTAGAGGACAGGATTAACTCTGCATTAGATGAAAATATATCTATTTTAACTTCGACATAATTCTGTGGCTTTTAGTTTCGGCTCCGCCATTGATAATCGTAGAAAAAATGCGAATATCTCTATGAATTGTACAATTACGATGTAAGGTGGTGCGTCACCTTACAAAAGTAGAAAAAAGAGCTAGTAACAACAACAGCAGTATATATATATATGGGGAAAGGATCCGTCAGCCCCTGTTCATTGCCGACGTTCTGCATAAACTCATTCAATTTCAAAATCAGTTGAAAAGGGTAAGTACTTGTCGTAGAGGCTTGCCACAATAGGCTAAGTGTCCTTTTGTGTGTCCAAGTGTCTCTATTGTGTATTTCGTTTGTTAACATTTCAATAGAACGAGGGTAACGAAAATGCGCATCCGAAGTATATTTATTCGTTGGTGCGGGTGGACGTACTCACTCAGCGATTCAGCCATAGGCAAAGTGAAAACGTACCGAAATAATGATGGAGAGATGAGTCGCGACGCGTTGTTTACGAGTAGCCTGAGGACCACCGGCAGAGCTTCGCTATAACTCGTGTTGTTATTGGCTCCACTTCTGTGGAACTCGAACATTAATGTAACGGCCTAACGGCTTCAGGACATGAAATTCAGCGCAAAAATTTATCAGCAGTACATAGTAGCTTTGAAGACAGCAGTTGCTATGGTTGTGGAGAAGGCGTCGCTCATAAACCGCAGACGACAACGACTGTTAAAATAAATAGCTACAGCCACTTATGCCTTCTAACAATAACGTTACGTTCTATAACAAAATAATATAATTATATTCTATATCTATCTTTCTCTCTCTAGTTTTGTTTTTACCTCGTTTTGCGTCATCGAATTGAAGGCATCAAGAAGGAACTAGCGCTTAGTCAGTGTAAGGTGGTACTAAAACGCATGTTAAAACGGGAAGGACTGTGCTCGCAGGTAGGATATCTGCAAACGTACGCTCTCCTTGGAACTTCCGATTCCATTGTATAGCATCGACCAAGCAAATATTAGACCGTTACGAGCGAATCTGGCGGATTTCGAGATTGAGCAACTTCTCAAGTGCACAGCGCAAGCAGATACCACTCGGCTGGTAAATACTCCACTCCTCTAAAAATTTGTAAGTGAGAACCGGTGTAATTTGCTCTGAGACAACTGGTTTCAGAAGAAAATGCCGGCGATCAAGGGTTAAGTAGGCAAGCTTCTATTCCTCGGAGACCACAGCGCTCTGGAAACTCATGAGCACATTAGGTAAGATAGTCTTAAGCAGTACGTGCATAGTACGAACGTCTCAAAAACGAGGATTCAAGTGCTGAAGATTAACGAAAAGGTAAACAGATGTCGGGGTCCGAACGTCAAGAACTCATTTTCACGAAGCCGACCTTGGAACCTAGAGGCCGTGTCGACCAAAACTGGCATCTCACATGTAATAGGCTATAGAATTATTACCTAGATACTGCAAATGCGAAACTGAATAAAAAAAGAAATTGATCTCCCGTAAGATGTCTCCAGGCCAGTCGTACAGTCGAATTGCAATTTGGGAAAAAATCCAGCTGAAGCTAGCGGCGAAGCATTGTCTAACGTTTACTTCCAGCCGAAAACAGACGAGTAGAGGGAATGGCGTCGCTCGGAAAAGAAACCGAGTACACTAGGAGCGTACCTGAATCGGACATCAGACCGCTTGGTCAAATATTATGCCGGTATAAGTATTTTGTTAGCGAATAGAGAATAATTCAAATAAGCGTTGATTAAAGTCTTACTGCATAGCCAAAAGGAGCGTCTAGTTGAGCCTAGGACAACGCTTAGTGATGAAATCGAGTATTGGAGCTTTAAGAAAACAAAGGAGAAGCGATTCGATACCTTCGACCTTATAAGCTACCCGAACAGCAGCGAATCTATAATAGTAGTTGGGTATAGTGTGCAGCTTTACCGAGGCGTAAAACGGTGAAAAGATGTTACAGTACAGATAAACTGAGATGAGCTATAATCCAACGGACGATGAAAGGCTTGGCGCAATTGAACGAACGTTCGCTTGAGACGAACGAAGTCGGCCTCCAAGGGAAAAGCAACTTGGTCCTTCAATTGCACCGGCAAACTACTACAAGAGCAGAATATGTTGAAGAACATGAAGTGCGTCTCCTTCTATTGCAGGACATGACTATATCTATACTTTTTCCCTGGTGTTCTTCTCCTGCAAGGTAACGACAATGGACTTGGAGATGCGCTCGGTTCGCTGCGATTCAAGCCATTGAATACAGCTTCAGCCAGACCGAAACAAAGTCGATTTACGTTCAAATAAATTTGAGGAGCAAAAGGCAAACACGAAATCAATTTAAGAGAACGACTACGATAGCGCCGCACAAACGCATCACACATGTGTCAGCTCCATTGTTGTTATTGCTGCTAGCGGCGGCCGTAGCGTCTGAAGAACGCTAAAAGCTTTTTGCAGCAACGGGTTGTGAGACCATTTATTAAATTTCTGTTGTTGTTCAAGTTATTCACCGTTCCATTGTCTGGGGCCGAACGCGGGATCAGAGGTTTTTTTTTTCTCTGAGACTGATGAGAGCACAAAAGATGAGACCTCTGCTCGTTTGGAAAAGCCAGTAGTTCCCCATTGAGTCTGGATCGGAAATGTTTATTTTTGTTGCTAGTGGGTCGCTTCTTCTGCACAAAGCCGTAACACCAGCCATAGAAAACGGCTCGACCGAATGAGCGATTGAAGGTCCCGTGACCGATGCTGTTGCACTCCTGAGAAACAACATAAACTCCGCACGTACAACAGCTGACGCAGAACGAGTGTCGGGCCTAAAAAAATGAAGGCCCACATGAATAGTCCATGAGCAAAGTGGACTGTTCCATACATCAAAAGCATTTCGATATAATTGCCAAATGAACTTCGATGTCTTTTACACAGCTTCCTGTTAACCTATTAGACACAAATGCGGATCGTTATACACATTACAGTTATAAACGGTAACGAAGTTCTGGTTAAAATTTAAACAAGTGCCATAAACTGCGTAGCATTTGAAGCTAAACTCGATGATTCCGAACTTCTTTTTTGTTCTCCCATCGCATTCAGTGAGCTTCACTTCTATTGTAATTGTTCGTGCGTTACAAAATTCAACCCGTGGAGCTGAACTTCACACTATCAAAATTCATTTTCTATTGAAAAATAAAAATAGTAACTATCCTGCTGACCGGCTTCTTGTCACTCTCTTCCTGATTACATTTCTGAAAAATATATTACTAAACATATCTACTACTAAATAAAAAAAAAAATACCA
The DNA here is from genome assembly GCF_002443255.2 of Varroa destructor. NCBI lineage: Eukaryota > Metazoa > Arthropoda > Arachnida > Mesostigmata > Varroidae > Varroa > Varroa destructor. The sequence continues at coordinate 22,406,641 of NW_019211454.1, forward strand.
TCTTACTTCAATCAGTCGTTGCCAATCGATGGCTCTGCATTCTGATGCACTCACCTCAGATATTTGTATTGAATAAAGCAAACTTTATCTGCTGACAAAATCCCTAACATATCCTGTTCTTACTTGCAATTAAAGAAAGCCATCAAACTTTCGCATGCAGCTATACTGATGCACGCCGCAATTCACACGTAACAACAAACTTCTGTGCCGTCTGAAGACTAAATCACCTTATCTAGGTGTTCGGCGCTAATCTTCAAGACCTCATGGACATGCCAAGGCAATCCCACTTGTGTGTCAAATGGCCTAGGTTGAAAATAAATTTCTGTGTTGTTATATATAAATATTTTGGGACAGATCTGATCGTCACTGATCACATTAATTTCCAGTTAAATGATTTTCGAATGAAGATTCATAGCTGATCAGTTGCAATGTCTGGATATCGCTTATGGATCCCTACTTTTGGCTGTTCCTATAACAGTTCCAGCTTCTGCTTCTCAGCCGCAGGAAACGAAAGACCTCGAAACTATATAGTTACATCATATCACAGAGGTAATATTTATCCCAATTATAAATTGTGCCGCTCAATCATCTAGAATAAACATACGCCTCTGATCGTGTGGGCTGAAACACAAAAAACAGCTATATAGACACGAAGCCGTCCTGTCTTAGTTACTTATTTTCTATATTTCCAGAACAAAGCAGTTACTGTTTTTTTCTGGAAAGGAAAGCTTAAATCGAGATTTTGATTTACTCGTGAAATACGTTCGGTGTATGTTTAAATTTCTGACCTTGGGAGATTATTGCCTGCTACTTCTGCTAAGATGTATATGTATTATTAGACGAGATTGAAGAAGACGACAAAATGTTTCTCGCATCTATAATTTTTTTCAATGATAAGTTATTGCAGAATGTATTGCCTTCTATCCGAAAGTCTTAGTCCGAATGAGCGCGAAGACAATGTTACGAAGTTTGCCATCTTCATCTACTAGTGAGCGATAACTCTACCTTTGAATTCGGCAGGTCGTGGTGTACATACATTGCCACTCCTCTATTTAGCTATATACCTTGGAACGTTCACTCGTGCGTATACTCTTGCCCTTATTGAGTTATGGCGCTTACTTCTTTTATTTGACCTTGAACACTTCTAAGCCGAAAACTAACTTTACTTTATTACTAGCGCTACAGTATTTATTTCGCAGTACTTGACATGGACGGCAGGGCAGATTTGCATGACGTTCATGGAACAAAGGAGGGGCAAAAGGAGAGAACTGATCAAGGTTGAGTGCTTTTCTACCGATTCACCAAGGGCTAACGGAACTTAAGTTGGTCTCGACGCGACTGTTATGTACCTGCCCACGAATCTTGCCTACATGATCCCCATTCATAGGAATAATTCCTTTATAAAAATACATGCCATGTTACCAGTTTGCCAGCATCGCATGTCTTGATTCTCTTACACAGCGGAAGAGTGTTCGTGACATTTGTGGTTACGTATCGTTTATTCAAAGAACCCGCTTGCGGCACAAAGAGTTGAGTCTTACCCCTTAATAATGATCAGCTTCAGGTTCAGTGCATGTTTAAATTGAGTCCAGGTAGTGGGGGGTCAATCGTAGAACCATCGACACGTTTTAGGATGATGACCTCTAATGAAAAATTGTTTGCTAGCCAGGCAAATGAAAAGCACACGTTTTTCTCGCCCTCTTCTATCGAACTGTTACAGTTCAGATGAAATGAAGTAGTAGACTTAACAATTTTTGTTACGCTCCTCCAAAGGGATTTTCGACATGTTTGTAGAGAGCAGGATCGTTGCTTCGATTTAACGCGTTTAATTGTTATTATAAGTACATTAGCGATTCACTCGCCTATCGGGCCATCGATGAAGGCTCCTGCGGAATCTCTTACGTGAGAAGACTCCATAAATGGCTTCTTGATTGATTTATGAATGCACACTATAATATATAGATAATTGGCTGTGCAAACATGTAGTATACATACATCGCAAGTCTACTTTGTGTCCGTTTGTAGCGTTATTTCAGTCTAAGGTTGGTGGTCTACGTGGAGCACAATTCAGGCAATTAGCACACACTCAGTCGCAACCGTGTCTCCAGACCCTTCTACCATCTTTATAATTTGATTAGAAAAAGGGTGGAGGAACGGGATCAGGGTTGTTGACATCGGTAGAAAGGTAACCTGTCGTTGCGTGTGCGTCTGTCATTCTATTGAATCAAGCGTCTATTATTCATACACTCACTGGGTTCGATTTTGAATGTAGCGACGTAGCAACGCCTAGCAGGCCATAGTGGTCCCTCGATGATTCACAAACTATTACCAAAGCCAATCATTTGCTGGGCTTCTGATGCGTTCATCTGCTTGCGCAGTGCCTTCCTTTCGAATCGTTCTGACTTCGTGTCATAAATACATATTACCATGCGCAGAACAAATGTAAACTGAACGAAAACACTAACTACTGCGTTTCGACAAAGAAACACTTTGTCTCTGTCAGCCTTGTGTCCTGCTGAATTCAGCTGGCTACGTTCAACTCCGCGCGATGAGTATGAACCCATGACGCATCTGGCTAAAGTGCAATGCATCCCTTAATTCATGTGTTGGACGCCGACGTCCTAGGGCCCTCCCTCCCTCCCTCCCTCTCTCTCCCTCTGTATATGTATATATACGGGGAGAGAGAGACCTATTCTTGTCTTTGGCCGAGCGCCCTCTGTGTATGCGATTTTTTCGTTTGCCTGTTGCGTTTTTTGCTTCTTTACCTATTGTTGGTCGGCTTCTCTCGCGTTTTGACAAATGGAAATAGAAAGCAGCAAAGGCGAGGAGGTAAAGGAGCTTGCCAATAGTGACAAGTAAATGGCGGCGGAAATCACAAAATACAGAACGAAGGATAGTGGGACAAATGCAGAACAGATGAGGCTATACGAGAAACTAGTTCTGCTCTTGCAACTCTGTTAGAGTCGTTGTTACAACGAGAGTTCGCAATTGCGTCGATCCCGTTGTAAGCTGCCGTTGTTGATTTGCGTCATGATGATGTCGACGATGGCGTCTGTTGTGCTGCCGGTGCTATTGTCGCAGGACAAAGTGAAGCACAATTCGGTCTTAGAAGAACAAAATGAATAAACCGCATACGTACAGACATTGATGCAGCAAACGTTCAGGGACCGAACAGAGCAGCGGGGGAACGAAGGGCCAGATAGCAACAAACAGTACCGAGTGACTACTACGAACGTCAGACAGACGGGCAAACTGAACGCGACGGCGGCCGTATAGGCGGTGGCGGCACTAACCGGATCAGAAGTAGCAACAGGGTGTCGCCTTATTTGACATAGGCAGAAGCTACAGAAGTAACAAAAGCAGCAAATGGTTTGATCTGCTTCTGTTCACTACTACCGCGCTACTGCTACTAAAATTATGCGTAGTTCTGGTAGTGTTGTCAGCCCTGCCACCTTCGCTGCAGTCGTCGAATCACACTGCCGCCTAGATATAACTCTAATAATCTGTCTCACCGTCCAGCTGATATGACGGAAAATTGTGCCATTGCGTAAACGTATGTACAACACATACGCCTATGTATTTCGGTAGTTCAAGAAGAAGGCGTAGACCGAAACCTTCCCCTTATGGCTATGTTATCGGGTCTCGTTCCTTTCTGAAGACCTGGTCCTGTCATTCACTAGGGCTGGGTTGGATCTAACACCCAAAACAACAACCGTCATTTTGTTATGTTCCTTTATACTATAAATTAACACAGATTACAAATTACTGCACACCGATCCTGTGCAGTAAGTTGTTGTCAATTCGGAATATCTGTTTGATCGTGGCCATCGATTATGTTTCGTGCTATGGAGCTCAACTAATACACTAGACTCTCTTTTTTCTTTATTTCTAGAAAAGGAGACGACTTTAGCAGTTCTATTCATTAACGTTACATTCAATTGTCCAGTTAGTCTCCCCTTGAAAATTAATCGTCCTACGATCGCATAGCTTTTCGGACTAATAGATAGACTGTTCAAGCGCATCCGGCGGAATTTTGAAATGCGCGCCGCTAGCAGACAAAATTTGGTTTTCATATATTCTAGTCTTCTAGAACGCTATGAGTGAGAACAGGTTGACTTCGTCGCAGGAGAGATAAGTTCAGAAGGAAAAACATTTGTTAGTCTTGAAAATTAACTTTCAACAATTTAGTCTTTGTTTCTCGAAGGCCACAGCTCTACGGAAACTCATCGAAACTGAATGAAGACATTATACAAGGATGCTTTAAAGGAAAGCACAGTGCGCAGATATTTCAAGAGCAATTAGAGTGTTTAGAACTAGCAAAAAGTGACTAGGTATCGGGTGTAAGGTTATAATAGAATTTGCGATGGGTATCACAGGCATTTGCTATTGTGGAGTACTCGTCGAAAATAATTAATGCTGTTCCCTATCTGAAATTCTTCAAGAGGCTCTTACGCCGTTAGAACAGCGATCGAAAGCATGCGGTCTGGTTACCTAATGGCAGCATTAGATTTGATCGCCTGGCTTAGTTACCCTTTGGATTAAGCGGAGGAATATCCGATGTTCGTTTTAACTAATTTATTGGCCCGATAAAAATCCGTATGACTAAGAGGCCTATCATGCCCTAAAGAAGCCACAGTTCAACGAATTACTTGTTGGATTGCAAGTGCTAGATACCTAACTTTGCAGAAACTGGCATAGCGCTGAAGCAAGTGTGTAAAAAATAGAAAAAAACACCTCTAACGTATATGAAATAAGCCATATTTCTAGTCCAGCTAGTTTAGATGCTATTCAGTTTCAAACAAGTCCACCAGATTTGCTTGTAGCAACCTAATGTTATGTTAAATTGCGGTACGTTTCAAACTCACGGCTTCGGCTTTTTCCTATGTAGGTTGTTCCCTTCGCGTTTCTTGCATATTGTCGTCACGGCTAGGAATATGCTACATCGTTGGTCTATCGCCTAGTGAGCCCTCAAATCGAATTTTCGTAATTTGAGGGAACTCTTGTGCCGATACCCTTTGAAGGTGACACCAATTCTTATTGCCAAAATTCTACCTACTAGTGTGCCTCCGTAGCTTCAAAGGTCGTCACCGATCGCCATCTTGCACCGGTGTCCGCCCCCAACGATACAACACTCTATCTCTCCCTAGCCCAATCACTCATGGCTGGCTTCCGTTGTAGTTGTACTAACCAATTTCAAGCACGGAATACCATCATTACAATTATCATGATCCCTAACAATATTGGCAGTCAGCCATCCAGTCTGGCCATGCAGCCGAGTATGATAGAAGAACAGGCAGACGAAAATGTTTTCGTAAGCCACATGTATTTGAAGGGGATGATCACCGGAGCACTTGAGAGGGTCACGGGATTTCTACCATCCTGCACCGAGACTAAGACGTCGCGCGTACAATAGGCGTTAGTAGAATACAATAAGGCCGCAGAATACGAGCCAGCGGAATGGAAAGGCCTGTGCTGACCGAAATCACACGACCTGTAGCCTGAAATTCCCACGATATCGATTCAAACCATCCTGGCTATTTTTTTTTTAATTTTCTGTCTACTGTTTTCAACGCATGCCCATCAGTGTCGAAATTTCACCTGTTTTTGTACAACTGAACATGGGTGTCCATTTTAAAAAGAAAGTTCTACTGGTATATAGGTACTCGAAGAAATTATGACCTAAAATGTTAATGGCTGCGACTGGGTTTGAGTTTCTGAAAAAAGAAAAGATTGAAAATCTGAGCAAGGATGTCTCCGACTTGGAACTGTACTTTTCAGTATATGCTGTATATCGTGACACGAGGCATGTGCACCAATAAAATGCATTCACAGAGTTAACGAAACCTCGTAGCCATACCGGTATTCGTGGGTAGGATATCGGCAGTGTTGACCATCTGTGATCACCGAATGAATAGAAATTCAGTATCTGTTACTTTCGAGGTCATGTCCCCTAGATCATAGAGGGCCACACTGACTAAAGGAACAACACGTTAACCGGTCATATACTTGTTAAAGATTTTTATTCTACTATCCAGTATATTGTAAACTAAGTGCTCTGAGACGTATCGTGCCTCCGAGGGCTCAGACCCGCAATGACAGATGCAGGGCCTGCTTTAAGGGCTTGAACATCAAATCCCAGCAGCCCGGGACTATTAAATAAGCCATGAACGCACTTTTATGTGAACCGTCTATTGTTGATGTTTTGTAGAGGCTGCCACTTCATTAAATAATAAATAGTAATTGACAATAGGGTAGACCGCGTCTGTTAGTGCAGTCCGAAGAAGAAAATCATATTGGCATTAGGTAATAAAAGGACACGTTTACTACTATTTTCAATAGGCAATTTAACTACGTTCCGCTGGAGCAGTCAGCATTTTTGTTCTATTTAGAAATAAGCTAGGGGTTTAAAAGGCAATATAAAAGCCCATCGTGCCATAGACCTACAGAGACGGCTAACGTGTCCCATTTTGATTCTATAAATGTGGCATATAAACGTTTCGATTGTGCTGAAATCGTGATAGCACACGATTAGTCATCAATGCCTTCATAATGCACTATTTCATATACTCAAAGGCTAGCTAAGGCATTCACTCACTGAGTGATTCCTAATAGCGTGAACGGCCGTTCTAAAAAAAGGTCTCTACAGTCGGACAAACATGTCTACTAGTTAGCATATGGGGTGATAAAAAGGCAGAGGTAGATTGATCGTTTATTCTCATTTGCGATTAAAAAAGACATCAATTTCCATTTTGAATTTAGCCTGCCTGCCTGCGACTGTCAACCCACCGTCGCTTATTGACTTTGCCTTAAACGAAGACTCCTTTCCTCCGTTCCACTTTGTCAAGTGGGTGGTATTAATACAAGGATCGATTGAATTCATTCTCCGGGCATATCCCTTTAACGAATATCGGAGACTAAATTAGAATTACATTAGTGTTTATAAGAACGTTTTCGCTTGAAGTGCGCTTGCCGTTTATCGCATGAGGGGAATGATAGTTAAGACAGTTCAGGATAGAACTTCATAGATAGCCTAACCCGTATAGTACTGGTTTGAAGTTTTTCTGCAAATCGGTACTATCGTGGTCCATGATTATTTCATTTTATTAGAACTCTCAGGCAACCGCTATAATACTCAGGTATAACTTAGGTTTAATACAAAAAAATCGTATTGAAATGCTCGCTATGTGATGGTAATTTCAACCTTATGAAAAATATACGGTTGTCAGGCTTCATGAACTTTGTTGCTGAGCCAATATTGCTGCAACAGTAGCGCTACCGCGTTGCCTGTGGGGAGGTCTCACGCGATTCGTGCATTTGGGTAGAGCGTTACGGTCGATGCTACCGCCGCCGCTGCTCCCAAGGGTGGTCAGCGGCTTCTCTTGAGGGGAACACAGATACCTGTGTATACTCATAGCTACACAGACACAATATGATAATCTTCGTAGACAGATATGCACAGGTAGAAACGTCAGAGACCCTTTTTTAGTGGCATTTGGCAGGCTCTTGCTAACAACAGTTGACACAGCATCCCTGAGTCGAGTAAAAAGTTAGATGTGGCTAACGACGAAAAAAAGAATTAGGATGATCGGTTAAGTGCACAGAAACGTAGACGGTTTGCCTTGCGAGTCCACGACCGCGAACAGAGTCATTGTCGGCGGACGGAGTCTATTACTACACGTGCATAGATAATGGATAAACGGACGGTGCCATCGGGCAAACGTACATATCGAATGGTGCTAACGCGATTGCGGTGGCGGTGTAATAATCCTAAGAAAAAAATCCGCCTAACAAAACGTCACCTTTATCAAGTAGAAATCCGTAACGGGTGTTACATTGACCGACGATGCTGCGTCCTCGACGGCTGTGGTCGCTCGTGCGCGTGAAGGCAGCAACAGCAACATCAGCATCGTGTCATCGGCGCGCCGTCATCGACATTAACGAGAACCTCCCCTTGGTAGGCGCAACTACGGTAAAATCGTTCAACCAATCGTTCGTCAGAATAGCGTTAGCAAGGAATACGGAAACAACATTGGACATCATACATACATCTACAAAATAGCTCAGGTGCGGCTTTATCTATCTGGCGAATTGGTACAAAAACGACCTTAATGATCTTTACTAAGAGAATAGAACTAACATTAAACTGTGTCTAAAGCTGGTGACCACCACGACGACGACGACGATGTCCACGTTGGCAACAACAACATTGATCTTGACAAAGGGGTAGTGACCAAGAAAGCGACAAAGTTACCGGTTACTCAACCCTGAGCCGCGCGAAAGCCGAAGAGCTTGCCTAATGATGCCGATATTGTCATTTTCATACCATCCCAAGAGCCACTAGCCAGCCACTAAACCGACTGGCCACCGTTGTTGGGTATAACAGTGCCAGCGGCAGCTTTGGTGATTATGTCCTTGTATTTGCTACCGATGCTGCTTCTAGTGCCATGTTCCAATTGATATTTGATTCGCCATTTAAGCCACCATTCCTTAATATTAGCTTCCTCAACAAAACCGTTTATTCATACGAAGCATTTTGAGCATCCTGAGAACTTATTCTGTTCAATGCAGGCTCCAACAGGCTCTCCCAGGTCTAGCGCCTAGGTATAAATAGCGTCATAGTTAGAGTTAGAGCTATGACGCTTGATGCTGATATTGTCGACAGAGAGACACAGTTAATGATTCATAAAATGTCTGAATGCCACGGCTGACGCTACTCCCCACCGCAGCCTTTCTAATGCTATTTAAATGATACACTGTCTCATCTGTTACCGCCGACGCTGCCGCTTTAGAGAAGGTGTTCGCCATTGATACCAAAACAATGTCACACGTTTCGCCGAAATAGTGTCATTTCGTTGGTTTTGCTCAGGGCCTACAATGAAGTAATTAAACTAAGTGGGCTGTTTGAATAGGTCTTCTTCAGGCATCGCAGATAGCTCGGCTAAGCACCAACTGATTCACGTTCAGGCTGCTTTAGGTAGCAGAGATGACTACTCGCACGCCGAATGTTGTTCCTGTCTATTTTAGTTTTGTTTTAGCCTAGGCCTTTGATGGCCAGCTCTGGAGTTGGTAGGCGAGCTTCCTAGCCTAGGCTGTCTCCCTTGCATTCCAGCTGAGATCTTCCTTCGTTCTGTCATCAGCAGGCCGGCGGTTCGCCCGCAAAGCGGTGCGCGCGTACTTCAGAGATAAATTAAACTTCTTAATAACGTTTCGCCGGTAGCGCCCAAGGAGCAATCCCAGGAGAAAAAAACTGGACGCGAAAAGAAGGGCTTCTCAGCATCGACGATAGCATCAGCGAGCACGGAAGTCAGAGTCCACCTCAGCCGTTAGCCAGCAAGGTTAGCAGTTAGCGCGCCGCTGTTTTTGTGTCCCCTCCCGCTTGCCTGTCTACCTACTTGAGCGATGGAACTCCCGCTCGCCGGCTCGGCTGCAGACCCCTCAGGTCCTTTCTTGTCACACGTAGAAAACGTAGATCAGCACGGAGAACGAACGTTGCTGTGGCTGCGTTGCTTGTAAATTCGCGAGCGAAAGAAGTGAAACGAAAAATAGATTGTAATGGGTTCGTTGTACAGCAGTAGCGATAGTCATAGCATAGTGGTAAGGTTAATTTCTGGCGAAACTTGTACCTCATCGCAGAAGTACCGGTCAACGCATAAGGTCGAGACAACGGCATACGTGTACAATAGCGATTATGATAAAGAAAAAAGCAGATCGTAGCAGCGTTGGTTGAGGCTTCTCTAGGAGAGGAAGAGGCCGACAGTAAAATTCGGACAAATGACATCAATCATCATTTGAAACTATTACCTTGTCCATTGCAATCCGCGGACGTTTCCTTGCGGAGCCTTCGTACTACACGCATGCAAGCTGCAATTGTTACTCGGATAACTATTAAATTGTGGTAGTGGCGATAGGACGGCGTCTCTGAGCGGAAACAGGCACAGAGTGTGGCCAGTGGTGGACCTGACCAGCGGTGTTAGGAAAAAGCAACGGTTACCCTGTAGTTTGATGATAGTATCTGCTCGTGAAACGCACCTGTGAGGTTAGGATCTTGTAGACTCGCCGTAGGAACTCGTCGTGCTAAACTGATTACCGACCAATCGCCTAATGTGCTCGATGCCTAGCGGCGTATCGTTTCATACGTATAGAGCGTCGGTAACCTCAATCGCACTGGGTTCTAGCGGTTTCGCTGACTGATAATTGACTAATAAACTTCTAGCGAATGCTGCAATGGGCATATACATAGTAACGGACGACCATTATGGTGTAGTCAAATAGAATCTGCGCTCAGTAGAACAAACGATCCGGTTCTGAAGTAGACATTTTCAAAACTGCTTACCGCTGAAGCCAAAGAAGTCTGGAAAGACATAGATACCGAAATCAAGATAATAAAAAGAACAAACGAGTGATTCAGTCGCGATTCGCGTGAATATTAGCTCTCATTCATCGGTGTAATAAAATTTTACGATCTGTAAAGTTGTCGATTTGGGGTGCGTGCGTGCGTGCGTGCGTGCGTGCGTGCGTGTCCTAATGCGTCTCAAACGTTTTATTTGTAGTAATGTTACTGCTGCTAAAACTATCTACTGTACCTATGTAGTTTGAGTCGTAGTGTATAGCAATATCATCCGAAACACGAAAGTCTGCCTGGCGAGCTGGATTAACGGCGTACTTTATCGTTTATATTTAATAGTTGACGAAAGCTGTCAATTATTGAAGTTCACACTGTGCTAATAAACCCAGAAAAAAAATATCGCAGTATCGAATAACGTGGCAATAATCAAAAACTGCGTTTACATCTCCTAATACATATATATATATATATATACGTATATTATCGATATATATACATGTGTGTATATATATATCTCTGTGTATATAAATATGTATACATATATATGTAGGTGTGTGGCCTCATAATGGTAAAACGAGTGTTTGTGAAGCGTTCGATTCTGCCAGCCAATAAAATAAAATGACATAGACGAGCTGAGAAAAATTTTTCGAGAGATCGACTTGGTCACCAGAGTTGGGGATAAGTGAGGTCAGGGCGGAACGACGACACGCACTAGCAACGTATCATCGCAAATCAAGGATTGAAGCTAAGAAAACCATGAAGGGGGCCGAACACGAATACGTCTGAACGATTCGAGGTGTCTATGGCAAGCTATGCACTACACTTCCCCTAGCTTGCCAGAGCGCTACTTCCGTCTCCGAATATTGAGCCAAAACATCGAACAGCTTCCGTAAGCCAAACGGGTGTCACAGGACAAGCCAAGCCTAGAAACAAAACCTAAGTAACATCAAGAAAAAAGTTACTTAGCTCTATTCATGCAACTCGTCCATGGTAAAATGACGTTTCGCGCAACGCTGATGAACTTTGTCTGAGAGTCTACGCCGGAGAAGCCTGAGGCTCAGTTCGGAAAGCGCATCTAGCATACCTAAATCGTGATGTGCTATTACTATAGGAAACGTATGCCATGCCGAAAGGTACCATTCCTTAAATACGTGAAATCAAAGTAGCTCTGTGCCCTTGTCATTTGGTTTATTGATAGCGTTCACCGTCGCAGGCATGCTCTTTAAGTATCCTGTAGGAATCCGTCAAAATGACTGCACTTTATGCGTTCACAGTCGGCTGAAGCCATTATCGGCATGTCTCCGAGCGAACGAGGAGCAGAGCCGAAGTGAGACCGCTGTTTGGACGGAGAAAATGCAAATCACTCGTTGAATCAGGCGGCATCTGAATTTCGGCACGTGCTGAAAGCATGTTGAACCAAATAAAAGTATACTTTTTTGTTTATTAGTTAATAATAACAACTCGAACAAACCGGATCTTTTTAACTTATCTATATCGCTCGAATAAATTACAGTCGCTTTCTTCGAATGTGATGCTGTCATGGACATTGGCGATTATAGAGTGAAGTTTGGTACATAGTGAAGTCCGCATGATCCTCTGTCGCGTACACAGCGATACCGTTAGAGCTTGTTAAAAAAAAAACCCACATTAAGATACCGTTCGACCCTATCAGAACAAGTTTACGTTTCATGGCCTTATTGGAGCGCTAGGTTGATAGGTATTCTTGGCGATCACTATTCCGTGCTAGTTCGAATGTTCGCAAGATGTATGGTGTAAATGTTTTCGGCGGATCTAGAGGATAGTGAGGATATAAGGGCCGAAATTTGCTTGATGCTCTTGTTGAAATCAATGGATGCCTCAGAAAGGAAAAATTACTAGTGTGATTTTCTATACTTCGATATACTAGTATATTATCGTAGTATATAAATTGACGACGTTGATACCGTAGGCTCGTATAGCCCTAAAAAAATGGCGTTATATAGGCCAGGGTGAGACTACGTGAGCCACTAATGATTTCGTGTAAATAAGTTAGTTATTCAACAAAACTAGGAAGAATACGTATTTTTCCTAATAGTTATGGCTGGGATAGTCGATACATAGAACCAGTATTAAGCGGGTCCAAGTTATGGTTCATCTACCATAGGTTTACATCAGATTTTGCTGCGTCACCTCTTCAATGGCCCGGGTAATGCCGCATGCAGGAGTTGTATTTCGTTTGAAATGTTAGGAGAAGCAATAAGAACCTCACCGAACTGAAGTTACGGCGGTTATGCGCGATTCTACTATAAATTGTCCGCTGCAAGTTCGTATTTATGATTATGACTATCGGCGTAATGATGACTATTTTGACGACATTGTTTCATGCGAATGGGGTGTTACACTTATAATAGTGGTAGTGGCGAAGTAGTAGACTCTGAAGCTACTTAGAGCTCAGTAACGACGAAATCCGCTTTCAGCTATGCTCGGAAACATAAGGGCTCATATAGCACCAGCTTGGAAAATCTGTGGAGTCCGAGAAAGTCCATTAACGCGAATTACATTAGATTTCGCATTTCCAAAGGGCTGAAGGCATGATAGTTTAAATTCACGTTCCCTTGGCGGACAGAAGCAGAATAGATCTTAGCCCCTGTCCCATATAGCTCCACCATCGGCAAATGCAAGGTGGAACAAAGGCCTCGAGTCTCAGCTGAAGCGTTAAAAGGTTTGTTTTAACTAGTTAGCTTCAAGGTCCACACCTTAAGTAATATTAGCAAGCGTTTGTGTTATTTGAAAGCTGCAATTTGACAGCAGTAAATCTGCTAAAGTTGTTACAATGCCTTCATTCAGATAGGCTCTAGGTAACGATGAATAACATTTCCGTACCAATATATGTTACAAGCGGCAAAAACACATAGGCTCGCCAAGCCCAGGAAAATCTGTGCTATTTGTTGTAAACATGTCGCAGTCGGGAAAAACTGCCCGAAGACGATTTTGTCGTTTTCGTTTTGAAAATTTAGATGCGAAAAGTGCCCCCCGTAGTAGTCGACGAGTTACGGAAGTTGATTACATTGTTGACAGGTGGGTAACCGCAATATCGCTCAACTAGTAAACATCTACGAGTACATTGAAACTGTTTTAGGAAAGCTGACCATCGATGTTTGGCTGCCCCACGAATGGACGCAACAATTATTTACTCTCATTTGCGAAACTCTACAGATACCTCCAAAGTGATCGATCTCGGGTGATGGAAATAGGAATATGGCGACAATAATATGCAAGTAAAAAAATGTGCTCCACGATCTACACCCCTCAGCTGATGCTGAAATGGGTCGCCCCATGCGTTTGCTGGGATTGGAGAGGAATCGTGCAGTCGTTATGACGTACCATCTTGCAAAACGATTGATTCGGACCTTTGTTGCCAACAAATGAGAAGATTAGAACAAATCAACGAAAAGAAATTGACCGGAACTATCAGTTAACAGAAGACTTCTACTATGACAGTGCGAAATCACATCTGTCTTTGGGTAGCCGGGAAAACTGGGAGAGCTTGGATGGGAATTTTTAATGCATCCGTCGTATAGATCGGTTCTTGCATCATCAAATTAGCATCATCTGTATCGGTCTTCGCGGAACTCTTCTAGTGATGTAAATTTACTTTTGGTCAAGGGATGCAGCAGTCGTTTGTAACAATTTTTCGCTTAAAAGCCACAAAAGTTCTATAGTAATAGGATTATGGTGTTACCAGAAAAATGACAGACGGTGATCAATCAAAATGGCGTATATTTACGTTGGTAATGTTATCTTTAAAAAATACGCTTCATTTTTGGTTAAATACATATATACAAATATATATAACGGCGCGTACCGTTTTACTTTTATTATTAAACCATAGGTATTAATCGAGGATGGACGAAGTGTTCAGCCAAGCTACGAGATTACGGTTTGTGGTGAAGCGTTTGATAGAGCATCGAAAGAGCTGCGTTGCCGTCGAAACTACTATTTATTGACTATTGGAGGCCTGAACAATGGATCAGGGCCTTTGCAAAGTGGCAGAAAAATGTCTACGGTTATATTCCACTGAGATCGCTCATGGACTTTTGATAAAATGCAGGCCAGTCATTCCTTTCGGACTGCCCCCGGTTTATGTACTCTCTGTAAATCCGAGCGACAAGAATGCTGGTTACGATCATTTGGCGTATTTAAATCAGTCGCCTTGATAATATACGTCTACTAGCGACATCCTTGACTGCTGGGCTGCCGAAGGGGCAAAGTACAAACATGACTGCGAGCTGAAGAAATAACGGTGATATTCCAAAGACGGTACAGTAGACTGGAATAACTTCCCACTCTATTCGGATATTCTCATTTAAATATCTGAAATAATAATTATTTACTTCTTGTCAATATAAGTGGAAACCTGTAAGAAAACGAGACAAGCATATTGATAAGTTGTGTCGTAAGGAGAAACTATAGCAAGTTAGTTTACATTTAGACAGACATATAGGTTAATTCACATGGGTGCCAGTCAAACTATGATCTTTCATGTTCCCATTTAGACTATAATAACTATCCGAATACTCAAACACCAAATTAAATAGCGATCAACGCTTGGTATAGAAGTCGGGCGTTCTAATACGAGCTCATTGTTTAAATACACTGAAATTAGATTTGGCAAAACATAAGGTGCCGTCATATCTAATCGATACATGATAATAGTGATAATTTATCGTGCTATGATAGTGCTATAGGCCTGGCCAGCCCAGCCTCGGGTAAAAACAGACCAGGGGGCTTTGCTTCGATAACTTGTGTCAACAAGAGTAAGTTATTTTTCAATATTAGAGCATGGGCGATAGGCAGTGTAAGTTGGAACAGACAGTTTTTTAAATGTTTTACCTTTTCTTTTGTGTCGTGGAGATCTTTGCTGCGGCTGTCTGAGCACAAGCTTTCGGTGCCCGTCACCATGTCTATGCATCAAGATAATGCTAGCAGGACCAACGAGCCCTAGGAATAGCTGCTCTTAATCTCCTTTTGTGTGTTGAACTGGATGTATGTGTGCGCATGTTGGACGCGTCCGAAAGGTTATCCACGTAGCGAAACACGAATCTTAGATCGTTTACGGGCTTTGTTCGATTGACTAACGCAAAGTGGGTGTGAAGCGAGTTGTAAACTGAGAGGCTGCTGAACGGAACAAGCTAACTAATGATCGGTGCTCACCGCATCCCGATGCCAATACGGCCGGCCGGCCCGTCGGCCGGCCGGCAGGCCAGCTTACTTTTGCACGCTTAGATTAGGATACTCTCATTCTGTAAGCCTACGCGACGAAATCCGTAAGTTAGAGACGCTAGTGGGTACTTTGAACTTCTGCCGATTCTCCTGCCAGACATACGGAATGAACTGGCGCCGAAAACGAAGACGACTGGGTAAACAGAAATCGTCAGCCAGGGAATTAAGGAAGGGGGTGGATGAGCGAAAAAAAGAAGAAAGAAGACAAGTAGCACCATCGTCACTACCTGATTTTCCTCTTTCACAACTAGAACTCGCTGACAAACAAAGCTCAAGTAGAAGGCGTGAACGTACATGTAGTAATAGTGAAGCAGGGGATCTCTAGCAGCTGTTGTATCTGCTAGTCGCAGTTATTTTCTACAGTTCTGCAGCGATATCTCTCTCAAAAAAGTAATAGTGAGAGTTATTGTTGCGGTGGTAGGCGCGCTAATAGATACAATGGCAATCAAACGGCCGCAGTACTAAAGTGTCCACAGCCGTCGGCAGACAACGCAGCAAGCTGGAGCTTACTACAGTGACATTTACAGGGAGCACGAATAAATAGTCATCGTAAACACGTCATACCGATACAGTACCGATGGCAGAAGTTTATGACCTTTGAGTTCAGCCTTCACGCGTTGCCTGGCTGGGTCGGTCAACCTGTTCATGATATAGTTACACAGTTATGCTCCGGCCATAACTGCTAAGTATTAAGTGCTATTGTATTGACTCATTGACGTCCGGCCTGTCATTCATAAACGAACTTAACCCTTTGTAGGCCTGCTCAGGGACCTGGGAAACTCTGAAATCTACTTTATGATCGATTTAGTATTTTACGATAACTGGGGGCACCGTAAGTTGTGAACATTCTAGTTCTTCACAACTGCAAACTTCGAACGTGGATGAACCCACAGGAGCGCAGAAATTGCCGTATTTTTCATGCAGGTAGGCTATTGACGTCACTAGGATACTGGCTATGTAAGATTGATCAATACCGTGGTAATGACGTTTGAACTTACATTCTACTTGAAAGTTACTAAGTGCGTTTTTTTTTTTCATATAGGTAGTATAACATACATAGTATTGCCAAAATTGGCACACCATAACGAACGAATGCGTAGGCCCGAGTCTGCCTGCACAGATCATCTACAAGCCGCTGAAGGTATAATGTTGTACCGGTAACTTGTCGTATACAATGATCAGCCAAACTATGTTAAATTGTTATGTGCGTGCCTTAACTATCCTATGAATGTTTGAACAAATTCTCTCAATAGATCCCGATTGAAAATTGGCTTAAAATGTTCGGGATACAGCCCGTCGCATGATCAGCTAGTGAAAAAAACCATCCTTCCTTTATTTCAGCCTACTCTTCATCAACCATAGTTGGTCTCTTGAAATTTGTCAGCTATCTTATAGCGGCCATTGTCATATTGCGGGTATATTGTCCTAACAACCGACTGAGCATGCGTCTTTAACCGGTCGGTAAAGGGTTATCAGCGCCGCCATTGCAAATACTTGCTACCAATCGAACCCGACTGATCCGAATGTGAAAGAAAAACGAGCAGATGTGAGATAGCTACTACAACCTCATCTCCAGATATTACTACCAGCCGGTTATGACTGAAATTGTTCCTTGTGGTAGGTTAGTGATGAAAGTCAGTGCAAGAAACGGAGCAGGATGCCCGAACCTTCAACGAATCTTCAGTTGTCTCAACGCTCTCACAGAACCTAAAGCGACTTTAAACGCCGAAGATAAATAGTCACAGTTATCGTCATTATCATGAGCAACACCCGTGAAGAATAGCTGTGAGATTTCAAGCTAATGAAGACTCTGCGGTCACTCGTTTGTACGATACAGATAAGAGGATGACGCGTAAAGAGGGCAGCGTGAGAATGGAATTGGTTTATTGGCTCAAATTCTAGATCGGGGCTTGTTTCACTGCATTGGTTAAATTGCGGCGTAAATCGGGTGTAAAATGGATTAAGACAAGACCCCCCCCCCCCCCCACCACCACCATCACCACCCAAAACATATTCGCTGAAGCCAATACACTAACATGTCTCTACGGCCTTTATTTATTAGGAATCAAAAGAGACGATACATCTCAATGCCTCCCCGTAACCAGCTATCTTTAGGTTTTTCCAGGTTCTTCTATACTATAAATTTGACTAGTAGTCCCATTTTGTTAAGGTCGCCGAATTAGTCAGTAAGTGAGTCTCGGCGTCGACACGAACCTCTGATATGAGTTTACTGAATTCAATTGTTTTCCAACAATCAAATGGTGGTCACATTAATCGCAAATTATTGAACAAGGGACATCGTTTCTGATATTATCTTGGGTTGCGGTTTAAATTAGCACTACCAGCCACTAGGCACGATTAAATCGAGCTATCCTATACGGAGCTATCAGAAATCGATGAAGCTCGTGGTACTACGACGTATACGAAGTCGAGTACCGTGTAATTGTTACAAGAACGCCCATCTTTGCGCCTAGAGAAGAAACCACGAATGATATTAAGCGGGTTTCGGCGAGATCCTAGTGGCAATGGTAGAACAAACTTTGAGACCGATTCGAGTGTGATACACAATAACATGAACCTGTTTTGCGCATAGTTGACATAAATTATATATATACAGGTTGCCCTAAGAGATGTATATACCTTGAGTTTTTTTTTATTTACATAGAATTCGTGTCTAAACTGCACATGAAGCTTCTACTCCTGCCACATATGCCTAAATTTATAATCGTTCTCTAGTGAATACGTGGCTGAGCACGATAGGATACTGGTCCACGAACTTTAACGAGAGGTGCTTCCGTTCGATGCGGCTTTGAGATTTCCTAATTTCATCGTTTTCCTGGCGTATACTTTATGTGTAAGGTGTCGCCACAGAAAAAGTCCATTGACACAGAATCGGACAGCGGGCAAGCTATTCCATAGGAACTCTCTGTCCAATTTATATGTTCAAAAGACTTTTCACGTAAACAGGCCCTTGTATAGGCACGATGATAGCCTGCAAGTACTTGGTCCTATTGGAGATAAAAATCCTTCCGAATTCATGGTAAAACATGTACCTTACAGTATATTCAACATTTAAGCTTACGAAGTTTCGAAGTGATTTAGAAATGGTTCAGCGAACCCTTGCTTAATATACTTTAATTGTCCCTTCGTAGCATGTGGACTTAAAGTTGCGCAGTAAGTGCAACCACGTCAATTGATGACACCATTTTACTTGATTGAAGTACGCAACCTTGCTTGAAAACTATATACCCTGTTCGGGTTTTTCTTATTATCCACATAATCCTAATTGATAGCATGTATTGTTGCTAAAATGCATTCATCTGCAATTTATGTTATCGTAACATGCTAATTCTAAGCTTACAATTTGATTGTCTTACATTTTCTTTCGTTTTCTTATAACTTCCCGGTAAAGTTCGTTGATGTTCTTGTTGAAACATCCTGAAAAATTTCATCTTCTTCAAACTTATCTTTCACCTCAAGTTCCTTAGGATATTCTCTCCGTACTTCTACTACTTTTCAATAAATAGAATATATTTTTTAGAAGTTAATCTTGGTTCACTCATTAATTACAGCACGAACGAAAAAAACTATACATACAGTATATGAAAGACATTGTGCACTTTGTAGAAGTTTTACGTAAAACTTCAAATATTTTTATCAAGTTAGTGTCTTGTTGTACAGTAAACATCTGCAAAGTGCACAATGTCTTTCATATACTGTATGTATAGTTTTTTTTCGTTCGTGCTGTAATTAATGAGTGAACCAAGATTAACTTCTAAAAAATATATTCTATTTATTGAAAAGTAGTAGCGTCCGATCGCTTGATGTGGCATGCGCCTAATAGAATCGCTAGAGACAGATCGTATCTTGTAGCGGGCACCAGCACTCGCTGTTGTCTGTTTGGTAGGTGAAAGAAAATTGGGATTAAGGAGTGTGGTCACCGGATTTCTGATCAGCACGTAAGCTTTGCCTTGCATCTCCCAAAACAACTAATGGTACTTTTTAAAATACTTTCTTGTGGTTCAACACGAAAATGAGTTTCTTCAAATATAAGATTTTCTCAAGCGATTTTTCCTGTTAGGCCAACTCTAGGCCTAACTACCAAAAATCAATCTCTTGTCATCTTCCGAATTATCTCTGTATTTCAAGCTATTCTTTCGTTTTCATATAGGTAATCGATAAGTACTAGCATTCACTTAAATGTGGGCATCATCAGAAAAAGGTTGTGGTTACTCATAAGCATCCAGTTCTATTACTACATAAAAGGATTCTTTGGCAAAGAATTTTCGAATACTTTTGAAGGGAAGTGTCTTTAAATATTGAGTAGTGGCGATGCCAAAAACCGCTTACTAATTGTAGACATTTGTAAATAAGGGAAAAAAATCCAGGATCTATACAACAGAGCCATCAAAAACACGCACCGATATAATTTCGTGGTACTAATAAGTTTATGAAAGCAAAAGAGCCTAACTCACAGTGAATGTATTCGCGCCTATTAAATATCGTCAGACTCGCTATTAAATGCGTTTTTGATCGGTCGTAACTAATACTGAGTTAGTATTAGATGAGCGGATCACAATTTAATTGTAGAGGTTCAGAGTTGTTGGTAGCTTATAAAAAGTCTATAGGTGGGTTCGTGAGCCCTACAGATATATATATTTGCTGGACAATTGAAGTTAAGTATTTGAGGCAAACACAGGAAAACATTTTCAAATAGATTTAGTTTCAAATGGGGCCTGTTTTTGGCTTTGAATCTCCACGAGGACACAGAACTTCCTTCTGGCACAAGCAATAGAGTCCCAGCCGGAAATCGGCCAGTCATTTTTCATCTCCTGTTATTTATTCCCTAGGGCCTCTGATGTGGACAACAAGGACGTTCATCCTGTGTATGCGAGTGTATGGGAACCGACAAAAATATATGAGCCATGTCGTCTATGGTGATCGGCGGCGCACGGGAAAGAACTGGCCAAAAGTAAAATGTTCCGCCGTAAAAGCCCCCATAGGCTGTTCCCTAAATGATCTTGACTCAGGGAAAGTATTTAGATCCTAGCGAGTCACAATCCGGTTAGACAAAAAAAAAGCGCAATTAGCTAGCTTTTGCAGTGTGCTGATTTTTATAGTGCTAATTTGAAGCTAAAATGGTGTCGAGTTTGAGATGTGTTATATGCGACCATAGGTGGCTTATTGAACGTGCTTGGAATCGCGTACATGCCGGATTCTTTGTAAGGAGTGCCTCACAATCCGGTAAGGATATTCCTACAACCCTTGTAACAATCAAGCAATCGTGCACGATACGGTAGACACGTGCCGCACGCGACCAACGGATCAGCGACATTCCGTGTGAGGAGCCCTATTCCCTTCCATGAGTTGGTTAAGGGAACATAGTACCCGTAGCAGTTGTCGAATTTACTACTATGAACTGACTGATATGTTCCAACTGTGTTGATCTCCTTGGACAACTGCTTGTATCTAGAGCTGTGTAGACTTCGGACTGCATAATGATTGAGTAAAATGGTCGCCTCGCAAAAGGAGGGACGTAAAATTTCAGTCAGAGTCAGTATTAATTGCTTTACTATGTTTCGACTATTACATTGTTTGAGTGCACAATGACATCCCGAAGTACTTAAAGTGACTGAACTAACTTTACTGCTTAATAATAAGGAAGTTACTTAGCGATTGGTACTTTTCAATACATTTACCTTGTCGCTAATTGCACTTCAAAGTATTAGATGTAAATTCTGTGTATTTGGATTGTGTAAGCTCCCATATACTAGATAGTTTCTAGACGGTTCAATCCTAAACAACATCAATTTCGCGAAAAGCGAACATTTCGGTGATCTTTCGCAGAGTAGATGCGCCGTCTTTCCAGTAATAGAGCTATGATGACCTAATAACAAAAAAGTCATATTGTTAACTGCTTCATAAATCCAATAAATTGTCGGGGAAAAAAATCGTGTGAATTTTTCTCGGTATTTGTAAACGTATATTCATTAAATTATGACGTTCTCTCCTCTATGAAGAAGGTTTCCGACAGTAGACCCCTCACTTCGTGTTTTATCCCATATGCCAGCTTTACGGAAGTCCTACCGTTACCGGTAGAATGGCCTTACGCTGCTCGCCTCGTGTGATGGTCTAGTGAGTAGCGTACTGGCATGCTAATCTTGAAGGCACATTACAGCGTGGGTTCGAATACGAGCAGAGACACGCTTTGTTTCGTGCTGGGAGCGAGCTGTCTGGTAAACCTCTCAACAGTGATGTTAAGCGTAAAATATCACAACATAGCACGCATTGAAAATTGAAGAATTCCTCGCACTGTTCTTCACTAGAGTCCTAATACTAATAGTAAGTATTTGGACTACGTTTACGCACAAACACTCGTCTCGTACCATCTGCTAATACTTACAGCTGTTGTTTCTCTGGTATCGCGACAATGACTTCGGAATAATTGTACCTCATGCAATTTTTGCCCTCGGTCACAAGTATGAATATCAAAATTTATTCGTATAAATATCCCCATTGGGATGGGCATTCTGTGCTTCTGATTTCCTTTGGAGATATGTTTATGAGCTGGTGAATGATTAATCAGTGTTTGCTACAGTTCTTCGCTTCATTCTGCCCTTCGGTAATTTTGTCAACCATCCATACCTTGTCCTACTTCTGCACCATCTTTACGAGCCTTACCTTCGACAACAGACCTACTGAACTATGAGACGATTTTTCAGCTCCGTAAGAGACGTTACACAGTGTTCGAATGCCTAGACATCCTCAATTTGTTTCGTCGTATTGTTCGGTGCAAGCTAGAAAAGCGTGCTCGAGTCTTCGGCTATTGCCATATGATGTATTTCACAGTAAAACGAATTTTTGTTAATGGGATTGATCAGTGTTGCGCTTACGATTTACTGGGATTAATACGCCGATTCAGACGCACGTAATGGTATATACCCTCCTCTCTAATAAATAAACAATGATAATAGAACTAAAATAAATCCATAATGCTTGCCGACTTCTATAATCGATCTTACCGATAAGGAAAAATGCTACAAGTACAAACAGCATTTTTTTAAAAATAATAATAATAAACTTTTTTGACACAATTTTTTCACAAAGCACCGTTATATGAGATGATGCATATTTATAGTTTTGTCCGTCGTGTTTCAATGATGCCGTCGTTTCCTTTGTGGATTAATATGCTATTTGTGCAGTATGGTAATTACTGCCGATGTTCCATTTTTCAAATAACGCTATTGAGAATTTATATATATATATATATAAAACAAACTTTTATCCAGCCAGCGATTATATAGGAACCCCTTAACAACAAAAGGCTGATATTTCAACTACCGTTGACAACTATTGTGATGGATATATTAACAGACCCTACAGTGATTATTCATTGAGTAGCAAATATAACATTACTACGACGATTAACGTTTATCACTCGCTGAGGTCCTTCTGAAGCTTATCGAACAGCAGAAGATGTTGAAGAAAGACGCCTCGATCAAGTATTGACGCCATGTTTATTTTGAACAAGCAGTAGTAGATAATAACATATTGTAGCCCAATAACAAGCGAGTATAACTCTAATACTAAGCAATTAGGGTGGAGCACCGTTTTCCTTCTAGCTGGTGATAGTGTTTGTAACGAACCTAGCAGATAACTTATCAAGCCTCAAAGAATATGGAGATTATTTCGAAGAAAAATCTATTTATATATCTACCATATTTCCGCATTTTACAACAGTGGTTGGATATAATCTGGATTTCTAGTCCGTTCTTTCGTTATACGACATGCTTGTATATTGAATGCTAGTGCCAATACCTTCGAGACTTGACGCCATTTTTGGCAAAAACAAGGATAAAAAGCTTGCTATAACTTCCTGCTGTAGGTAGATGATACATGACGTAAGCCGTTGTTACATGCATAATATAACAAAGTTCCACATGACAAGCCCACGCGGTAACCTGGACGACCTGTGGCTAAACGAGACAGGGATCGCTAGTTTAAGCCCCGCCGTCGACTTACGCTATGCTATACGCTAACATTAGATAAAATGAAAAGATACACTTTTTGTTTTAATTTATTTTTGTTTTCTGTCCTTAAAGACGGGAGCTAAGTAGGTTCGCATCGTTTGTTCGCGAACGAACAGCTCTTGAGCCATGATGCTACCGGCGTCTGGTATAAAAGACCTTTCGAATCGGCCTCTCCACAATGTACTCCTCTTCTTTACTGGTAAGCTCGCCTTTTTCATTTCGAATTCGTTTCTTTGCAAAAAGAAGCACAGATGTGACTGCTGCGCGTCCTTTGGAGATCCGCACCCGCGAATGATGGCCACCAATACTACCTGGAATCATTTGAAGCATAATTATACATCTGGAATGGTTTAATTTTTTCTATACTGTTCTTTACTTGAATAATTCATTTTTGTACACACGTACTAGATTTTTGAAGTCCTTCACAAACTTGCTCATACGTTGATTGTATGAATTATTCTGTATTCGTCCCATTCTCAGCTTCTTTCTATTACAGAACGAATAGGAGAACGGCAAGCATTTTCTTTTTTATTTAGCTCACACACCAGGGCACTACTCGGCTGAAAAGAACGTTACTCACAACTACACCTAGCGTCTCTTCCCTTCTCCATGTTCCACTCATAACTATAATAATAATTCGTTTATTGAACGCAATAGTTTCCAACGATTAGGATCGAAATATAGAGTTCTGCCGATATTAAGTACGGTTAAACATAACGCACAGCTTCACAGCGTGAGTTTACTTCAAGAGTGCTATAGTCCTGGTGATGACACATGGGTACAGGTCATGCGGCGAACGACTATTTTGTTCGATAGGACGAAATAAGGCCAAGGTCTGGTCACATGATTTGCCCGCCCCCTCCCCAGGAAACTATGTAATGGTAAGAAACGTACGAGATTCATCAAGTCGCTCTGATTTGGTCAATACTCGATCACAACATAGCACTAACAGTCCAACGTACAGGTCACGTATTGTCACTGAAAAATGCTGTCGAGCAGTATGCTCTTTCGAATATCGAAGGTTTACGTTTCGAGGACCATGAGTAACTATTCTTACCCCTTCCACCTCGTCGGCCACCTCGTCCACCGCCTCTCATCTCCACAAGACTGACGTACAGCAACAATAGGAACACGACAAAGGTCCTTATTGAGTACAAACCCTTCATAACTACTTAGGTAATAGGCTGAGCAGAGAATCTTCAGTATTTATGGGAGATGATTTTTGGTACACACGATACCGTTACTCTCGTGCGCGGTGCCGTGTAATCTCATTAAGCAGTATTCCAACTGAATCTAGTTGTGAACGTTTCACGTCTGTTGTATACACAAAGGTCTCGTGATGAACGGAGAACGTTGATTCAATGGAACGGCTGGTAGCAGAGTGGCCCATGTTTTTCGAACAATACCGTTTATAAACCAATGCTTAATCTAAGGGACAATCTGGAACCGTGGAGAATAATATCGACATTCGAGCAAATAATTGCTTGATTCTTGGTTTTGATTGTCATGAGCCTTATGTGGGCTCTCGCATCGTTTCTCTCATCAGTTAGTGGTACTCAATCACTAAGAATAAATGATGCAAGACAAATGGAATCCGAAGAAGAAACGTACGATAGTTGCTGTCGATTGTATGCAAGCAAAGGCGTCCATTACGGCCACTCCATGGGTCGCCGTAGTGATGGCGCTATCAGATGCTCGTCACTTGTTGACAGAACCCCTGCGTTTTGCGAATGATGTCAAAAGATGGACTTCGTTTTTGCGTCGCGTGTATGCTGTATGTAAACGGGAAAATGTTGTTTCTTTATATTAAACATTTCATCTGTGGCGGGAGGCCAAAGCCGGCCAGCTTGAGATCGATTGGACACGTGTTGGCGAATAGGGTAGACGTCGACCAGTATAAATTAAGTGCTAGCAAAGACTGGCTAAGCGTGAGTCATATTAGTTATTACGAGCGTGTACTATTTTCCATTAATTATCTCTCGATGCCAAACAGCCATACGAATGATGTCATGCCTTTACGTCGATGATCTATGGAGCGTTCTTCGTAACATTTCGTTGGCGGTCCTTGCTGTTTAAGATTCAACAATACAGCCCGAAGACTTTTTAGTACTATATATATATATAT
>NW_019211454.1:22432502-22511192 GCF_002443255.2 Varroa destructor
AAATATTCATTTTTTAATCCTGACGTCACTGCCAAATGAGTTGACACTACTCACTCCATATTTTCGCCTTAGCTAGCACAAAGGTCGAGATACGAACGCCTCTTACTAGGCGGACTTCGGGATGATCACGCTTGCGTTCTATTTGTAATTTCGAAGTTGTCTTGCTTGCGAACATAGATCGTCATCCATATGGAAAAGTCAATTTCGAATCTTCCCGTTGTCAACACGAGCCCGCCTATCCATATGGGTAGTAATGCGCATAACGTTATGTTTACTCGTATGAAGAATTGCAATTAGTTTGGAATGGTCGTTGATTCTCAAAACCTCAATATCATGGACAGGAGCTAGTGCGTGCAAGGTTACTAATCTAGGCGTTTTGATAAGATATCCGCATGTGTCAAGCACCAGTCGTTCAATTTATCTCGCTTTATCTACTGTGATTTAATATATGCTATAAATCGCAAAGATTCATTACCGCCATTGATCATCAGCTATTCCACTGCGGCGAATATACGGTAAATCTCGCCACGAAAATTTCTATACCTATGTCTTTTAAGTGGCAGGTCCCATGTCCTTTTGAGCGCAACTCGGCCTCATGAATGTTCCGAGTTTTGCGTCTGATAGTGCCCACCATGGGCATTGCTTTAAACAGCTGGCTAAGCGAAAATGTAGTGTTTACGGCCAAGTCCGCACCGAGGCCAAAACGCGTCCTTGAGACTAGTAGGAAAACACTTACCACTACACCAACGACCGGACTATATTTTTGCTAACAGTTTTCTTTGTAACTATAACAGATAATATTTTAGCGACGTTCGAAAAGATATATGACGGAAACAGTGGCGAATCTGTTCTTTGCTAATTGGTATCAGGATGGCGACTAGACTCGTTAATATTAAATCGGTCTCAGTTAATTGTACATTTTATCTATCCGCATGGCTCGCATTTTGACACGTTCCTTCTTTGGGCTGTTTTTTTGGGCATATGCTGCGTTGCTTACCTCTTTATCGGGTTGCTTAGTAGCAATCCTACGCGATTAAAACCTCGGACCGAAAAATAGTCTGATGCCCTTCGACACGATCCTCATTTTTCATCGATGCCCCTCAGCCGAGATGACAAGAGAAACAATCGTATTTTCGAAATTTCAGGGAAGACAGATAGCACTTGGCAGCGATTGTAAAAATTTAATTGAGCGCTTTATGGCTGGAGATCGCTTACTTAAATCTCACACAACAGCCGCAAGAAATGACAACGTTACGTTCCAGATGTCGGTATCTGGTGCATGAAAATCCGACGGCACACAAAGCACTAGTGCTCTGATTCTCCTGAATCTTAAAGGTAAAAAGTGGATAATCACATGAGTTCAGTGAACATGCTCAGCCGTGAAGCACATTCATATTAGGATTTACACAGGGGAAAAAAACCTATTTCAGCACAAGGTCGGCACCTGAAACGTAAAAGAGCTGACAGGAGACAACAATTACATTTCGAACAGCTTGCCTTTTACATTGCTCCAACCTCAGAGACCTGGGTAGAATTTGAAATGGCTGTGCCTGACCTTACTTCAGTTCCCTTTAGACCTAGCAATATGGCTCAATGCTCAAATGATACAAAACAAGCAATGAATGAAAGCTTCATCAATTTATTGCCAATTATAGCCTGTTAGCAAAACTAACCATAGCAGCGTCGGAAAGAAGTATTTTCGGATTTTCTCACAATGGCACTTGAACGTTATAGCTAAATTTTCCCACATGGAAGCTGGACTCATTTAACAACTATCGAAGCTGTCTTTCACAACTGTAGTCGTAAGAGCGCAAGGGCCTTGAGGCAACCACCTCTTCCATCTGTGACATTGCCAATGAAGCGTTCCTTCCCATCTACAATGAGGAACTATCCGTGAATAGGCCCACATTGCATTCTATACTTCATTTGAAACCTACCTTGGAAAGTCATCATAAGTACACCGTTCCAGTCAACAAGCATTCATTAGTAAAGAAATCCAATATTGTGACAGATCCATTCTCTCGTATGTAAAGTAATAAACCTGAAATTGCAGGAACATTTGTTGGCTAATGGCTAGTCTATTTGAGTTATGTTGATGTAAGGGTGGGGTCGCTTGTTTATTTTTCCTTCTTTAGACAGGTGCCATTTTTCTTACCTGTTTATCAATTGATAGACAGTTCAATGATGTTTGCTCTGATTGTGAAGGGTACGCATAGCCTTAAAACTGGCCGATATGGAACTAGGTTTACCGAAGCCCCTATAACATGCGAGCGTAAACAATATCATATAGATATCTTCAATAACAAGGGAAGAGGCCTGCCTCACGCTCGCTCATGTCAACCTTACGACAAACCTCAGTAAAATCAAATATACAGAATAATTTGACACGAAATGATTTCCTTAATCTATACGTACACGTTTCCGATACGTGTCACGCAAATTTGACAGTATTCCATACATATACCACATTTACTAAACCGAATTATTAATAACACGTAATGCAAACGCTTAGCTTGGATAAACACCGCAGTACTGCGCGTATCGCTGATAGCAGCATAGCGCATACGATGGATTCGCTCGAGGTTCTGTCTAAATCAAACGTTCGCATTACGTTATCCCAGAATTAAACCCAGAATTATATCTAGTGGTACGAATGATAGCGGGCAATCGAAGAGAGTGATCCAGTCATTTCGAAATCTGAAAGACAAACGGCAACTAAATGGTCCCCAGTGTTGGGTCTCGTAAAAAGCAACTAAAAATTTCATCCTTTTATGCAGATTACATCAGCCATTGAGCTGGCAACTGGCTCGTCTTGACCTTTTTTTCCAACAGAAATAGCTATTAAATGTTAGTAGTGATAAATTTCATGGAGGTATTTTTTTTATAAAAAGCGAAGACCTACGTGGTGGCTTGGCACGTCGTCTAGAATAGGTGGAAAGAATATTCCTAATAGATAGATAACATCGATAAGACTGACGGTTCCAATTCTCTGTGCTGAAAAACATATTCCATGTTAAACTAATTTACCTAAAAGTGGTGCCTCAAAACGTCCTTAGCATTTATTTCACCGAATAAAGTTCATATTAGCAAGGTCGATATCAGCTATTAATCAAGTATTTAGCCGAACTGGAATGTTTACGTTGGTGAAAACGTGAAGTGAGCACCCGGAAGAGACTCCTGCTACAGCTGAGTGTCAGCTAATACGAGACTAGATACAAAGTCGATTCAGGTTTTGTAATTTTGTTTAATGGGACCAGCGATCCATAAGGTGACAGCTAATTTATTCTATAAAAAGGCCTCTTTTCGTCGGTAACAATCAATGCCATCTAACTGTGCCTGTTTGGTTACACTTTCGGCCGACCGCGATAGGTATGGTATACGATTTCGTTGCCGCCTCTCAGATATTAGGATATTATGCGCAGAAATGCAACGGAGATGCTTTAGCCCTATCCGGTAACACATCAATTGATCCACGGAGCAGGGGATATGTGGTAGTCCGCTAAGTTGTAAAGGACGACCCTCATCGATTCTCACACTGCACTTTTAGCATGAACATAACAACATGAGGCTCTGAGCAACGTCAGCCACTGCGGATTCTAAAGCCTATTTAACGCAAAGAAGCCTCACAGCTTAGTCGCCTTCGCCTGCTTTACGGATCACTGAAGAGAAATGATCGCACGGAATAGCTGCAGCAAAAAGCGAAAAACTGTGAAGAAGTCGTCATCGCAGCAGCGTCGTGATATATTGGTACTCGAAGTTAAGCCAGGCGTTACTTCAAATACGAACGACACAAGCCAAATCAGGACGACACGTGTGCGACCGCTAAGAGTCCAATGACGCAACCAGAAAAGAAGAGCCTGTTGCTATCGTTGTCGTTTTCTTACCACAGAGCTCAAGGAACAAAGATGAAGTAGCCCCCATTTGAGCTGGAGACATGCTTCGGGCGCGTACGCGTGCGCCGTCGAATGACAGACTCTCAGATAAGACGAACTTTGGTATCTGCTGTGATGGACAGCACGTACCGCGATGATGGTCGAACAAATCGACGGCGCATCAGATTTATACGTATTGTAGGGAAAATTCCAATGCCACAGATCATAAAGCACACACATCTATCCCTACCGTAGGCAGGGATAGATTCGGAAGTGACACTGACTCTGCCGTTCGGATGGAGCGGCAAGCAGTTTAGGTAAAAATTACATACTAGATGATGCTGTCGTCGTTCTGTACGGGCAGCCCCCACTGTGCTAATTGGATATTTACCACAGCGAAGAGATGCTAGCGACCCGTAGACGAAACAGAGGGGATGTTAACATATGTGTTGAGCTAACATGTAGGTAAAAGTGGGCGTATTCCCCCATTCAACCTATGCTATATGTCACTCGATAGGATGAATAGATGAACTGCCATTAAGCGCTTCTTAAAACAACGCTTTGCAATGGGGTAAAGGAGAGGGAGAAGATCTGTAATAATTCAACACCGTAGTATATGAAGCTTGCCGTATCCTTTGACGCTTCCAAATATTCCTGTCTTCTTCTGTAAATCGATCGGCCCATTTTAACATACGATAAGGGAGAAAGCAATCCCAAAAACGTCTATTTAGTTCTTCCCTAATAATACAACTATACATTTGTCACCATACTACCGGGGTGAGGTCTACATCATATTGCCAAAACAAACACATCTACAAGAATCGAAATGTCATAGATATGAGTTAGTGTCGCTCAAACTTAAGAACCAGTAAAGATATTTAGCTCTAAGCGGCAGAGCGTAGGGGGGTAGCATTGTCTTACATTCAACGATACACTATTATCTTACTGAAACAAATAGAAAATATTTATCAATAACATAGTTGTCACACTGTCCGCTATTGGTTCCGATTTTCATTGATTCCGACCCGTATGTACGTTCGTAATTAGTCGGACCCTTGTTACATCGATTTCGACCACCGGAATCAATAATCTTTCCTTTTTGATCTATCCGTTATTACTCGGAAGGAAGAGTTACTATATTCACGGCTACGCATTCACACGGACTCTGAATAGTTTTTTTTTTTGCCTGCTGTCGTTGTTTCCAGACCCTGTATGGAAATTGCCTCATCAGAAATGTCATCATAAGCAGTATCAGCGTCCCGCCATCATCAGTCAGATGATACTTATCGCGGACGGTGGTTGTAGTATAGCGTGCATGCTAACTCACACTTTAATTAGCTATTCTGACCAAGAAGACAGAGTCACACAAAATAAATCAAAGAGCGGACAGAAATAAAAAGTCGCGCGGATCAGTGTGGAAATATATATAAAGCGAAAAAAGTAACTGTCGATAGCAGCAGTAGCCACACGGAACTCTTTAGATCGATTCACAACGTTTCAGAGCAGTAGATCCTACAGCTTACGATCATTGCTTTTGTCGCTGTTGCCGATCAGCGTTAATCAGCGGATCGTTGCAGCAGGAGTAACAGTTTTTCTGCTGCTCCAGTCAAGCGCAACTCGGAATCATTCGATCGATCACAACCCCCATGCATGAGCAGGAAACATTGTACCATCATCGTATCAGAAATCGAATGTGCCCCCAGAACAGATCCGACCCCTCTTAATGTACGAAGAATATATACATGTATTGGTGCAATTTCTATCAGAGATCGATCATCATGCTCAGCTAAAAACTATATTTATTTACCGGATAAAAAGGAAATGACAATAGTCATCATCAGCTCAATCTGTTTTGCGCCTTTCGAGCAGGCCTCTATAGTGCAAGTCTCCCTGATGAATGTTACTGTTTGCTATATTCTACGCTAGGACAGCGTATCGCATCGTCCGTCTGCGATGCAACTTTTGTGCTCCATTAATATATGGCAATGCGCAGTGGACTTAGCATCACCTTGTTTGGTTCAGTATCTTCTATTCTACCTTCTTTTTGTACGCGCCCATTTCCGTCCGTTTGCTTATATACATATACATATAAATGAGTAAAAAATAATCAACGAGTGATGACGTTCAGGCTAGCATACAGCTTATCTATCTAGTATAGAAGCCCCTAAAAAACTTCTAGGGACATATACGGTAAGATATATTGCATAAGCTGCATCCACCACCTGTTGGTGATTTTTAAGAGCTATTAAACAATTAAACTAAGTTACGTTTGAACGGTAATCGAATTGGGCGAGTACTATTCTTACTAGGTTTAATAGTGACGTATCTTTTGCTCTAGCTTTAAGCACACTGACCGAAACGTTGAGCGAAACCGTGACCGCGTTATTATTTATTGGAGCCTCTTTCAAGAAGGTCGCGCTTTGGCAAAAAATAGATTTGTAAATGAACGAGAAAATTACCCTGATAGAGTTGTTTTGGCCTCTACATGAAGGGATCCAATATTTGATTAACACTTAACTTACAATAAAGCTTTTTTGCACGGCTTAGCTACTGAAGTAGCAGAAAATATTCAAATAGATCTTTCAATAACGTAAACCATTCGCTCGATCTATCCTACGATAAATCCCGTCTTCGATTCACTCTGGTTGTAAACAAATGGACAGTTATCGAAACAGAAAATCATTTCCAACCTTAATGTGCAAAGGCACGAAGTTACGATCTTCCAAAACCATCTCCCTACGATATATCTGGGTGTTAAAATTAATACATATGTGTACTCGAATACCGGTACCTTCACACATCAAACAGTTTGTACGCTTCATTGAATAAGTATATCCACAGATAACCAGTTTTTCATTATAAGACGCCCGTTGAAGATATACATCCCATTGATTTTTGTCCCTGTTTTCTATTATTTTCCTATAAGCCAATTTGCCCATTTTATTGTGATAATAGCACAAATGCTACCCGGGCCTACAAAAAAAAAATTGTGCTGGTCATGATTAAGATGCGTTATCAAAAGAAACGACCCAAAGATAATTCGGTCATGTTCGTTCGAGACGGTTCCATGTAAAATATGTTTTTCGTATTGGTTGACCAGTTATGGAAAAAAGTTGACGAAATTATTGCAAAGCTTGACCCAGACCGATGCATTGGTAGCTATGGCATCGCTAAAAAAAAACAAGCAGGAACCTTTAAACCGTTAAGGTATTGGAAGAAAGCTGGCTCCATATTTGCTTGCTATACGCATTTACTCAGTCGTCTTTTTACTTGCAACACCCTATGGAAGTGCTATGAAGTTGAGCCACTTCTATTACGGCTAATCATATACGACACTCATGCGCAAATGGAAAAAAATATAGAAAAAATATGCTCCACAGTCTGTGACTGACGACAATAGGAGGTGATTTTATATGTTTAGGTGGGATTAAAAAGAAGTCGCATATTATGGGTTGCTGTCATCTGGTTGATTCAAAACTCTATTGTCAACAACTAACAACATTACAACAGGCTATTGAAGAAGATCGAAACGAAGATAGCATAGACAAAAAACGTCGTTTTCAATCGCATCAATACCAGGCCACATGCATCTTCAGCCGCCCGACAAATAGTGAGATAATTTAGATAGAATATCTTAATGCACCCGCCATTTTAGCAGATTTTACTTCATCCAATTATTATCTGTTTCAGTCTCTGCACAATTCTTTAAATAGTATTCATTCTGTTTAAGTGGAAGTGAGCAAAAGTCACCTGTCGCTTATCGCTTGTTGTTTTTTGCTTAGAAAACACAGAAGTTCCGCAGTAACGGGATCATGGTGTTACCAGATAAATAACAGGAGATTGTTGGTCATATTTAGTTTCGTAATATTAACGTTGAAATTACGTCAATTTTAGGCTAAAAAACAGTGAACGTTTTTTTCCGATGACTTGAATATTTGTTATCGCTCCGATGATTGTCTAAGTAGTTGCACATTTAAGATTGTACTCTAGTACCCAGGAACACTTCACACACTAAACAGATGATAACGACATCTTCAATCTTCCGTGTCTTGTTTGTCGATCTTGCGAGGAAATTATTGATCACGTTCTGCTTGGGCACTCCGTATCCCGTCAGCCATCGTCTCATCTTCGGTGGAAACGTGCAGTGACCTCTCAGGATTCGATTCCACAGTCAGTAGTCGGTAGCGATCATAACCAAATAAGTTATGGAGCACTCTTCGGTATCGTTTAACACTTGCCTCAAATAGACATTTTTACTGCCGCGGCTACTGTTCAGCAATTATACTCTAAATAATAACAAGAACGCCATAGTCTACGACGCGCCAGCCGTTCCATATCCGCGAAGGCCACGTCGACAGCACTAACTTACAAATATTCCCTCTTGTTAGATGGTGGTAATGATCATGTTCTCAGGTCATCAGGAAATATTGTTTACGTACTTTTTCTTGGAATCAATTTAGGGCTGGAAGAGACTATTTCGGTTCGCCTTCTCCAGGCTGTGATATGACTTGTTGCGAGATATCGTGTATATTGCGGGAATAAGAATTAATAGGTGAAAATATTCAAAACCTAGCACACAGTAACGTAGTAGTTTACGTTAGCTAAAGTATTTTGCAGACATCTATCTGTTATGTCGAACGTCGATGATGCAGGACACAATGGCAGAGCGAGACTCTGATAAGTAGACAGTGAGAAAGCGATTCCAGAACCAGCTCTCCTGAGAGGTCAACAAATAGGCTGAAGTGATTTGTCGAATTCGCATGAAACCTCGGTAACTTCAGAGGGAAAGCACAGTTAGGTAGGCTAAAAAGAGCCAGATTGTTGCGTTTGTGTGCTGGCTTCAAAAACGCACGGTGCTCTAGGCTTGGTGAGCGTCAACCGTCTGAAGTTATGCCTTACAGCAGCGCCAGATGCAAAACTTCAAACGTTTATTTTAAACTGAAATATAGCTTTTGGTGACATGAACAACATGGAGAGTGACCCCGGTTTTAGTGGGTGCTGTGATCCACTGTCAGGTCTGACTGAGCCATTTGAACTGTTAACCCTTGAAAATAAAGGGAAAAATATATAATTTCAAGTTTTCTGCTTAAGAAACTTGAAGAAAGGTAACACCATGAGAAGAAAGGAAGCAGCATGATTTATCACGCCGCGCCTCCAGAAGAGTCTATAAAGCAACATGAATCCCTCGTGCAACTACGCTTGTACACCTGATGTAAACATCCAGTGAAAACGTATTTAGAACAGATACAGATAATTACTTACATATAATGGATTTGTAGACGTACCAGTGTTGAAGACCTCTTTAAAAAATGTCACTAAAACGCCCTGAATTCTCAACTACTACACCATTTTCAATAACCGTTACATTAAGCTTCATCATTAGGTCTGTCTTCCAGTTGAACAGGTTCACTATTACTCCCAAACTCTGATTCACCGGCAACCCGAAGTCCAGTATTACCATTCAAAAGTTTCACTTGTTTAACGCCTGAGATGAACGATAAATTTGGTCGGACACTTCGGATTGGCGCTACCAGGAACGACTCTAGCTAGATACAAATGCGAGACTGTTTCGTGAACTATCAATCTATAACCTGTATAGTCGATCTGTTGCTGTAGATCGTTTGGCATCAATGCCCTTACCAATTCAGCAGGCGTATATGTTATATGGCGGCTCCGGCTAAACGTCCTTGTTTAAGGCCGGCACACCTTGTACCAGGCACCCGTAGGCTAAGTAAAAGCAGTAGAGGGGCAGCGATGAACGACGACACCCGCAACGTTCTCAGAATATGACTTAAGGAAGGCTTGCTCTATGAATGCCACACGTTTCGTAAAGCGTTTCGCTACGAGTCATCCGCACCATGTAGCCTCGTCTCCGGCAGCCGTCGATTGGCTCTCAACAGAGTTTGTTAAAATGCAAAATGTACTAGCGCTTCGTTGTGTGTAAACAACTAATCTACCTCAACGATGTCTATAGACACTTCCGACTATATATTTGTTAAATTCGCATGATAAAGCTTACATTATATACGCTGTACGCGTACGCAGAAAATTGATGTGTTTGAATGCGCAAAATTGAAGTCCAGTATGCATAGAAATCGTCGACTCCACGTTTATCTATTATTATACTTGAAAAATTGGAATATTCCGCCTTAGAGATTATTGACATATAAAAAAAATAACCCTGCAGTACCAAAAAGCTTTTTGTTTTTTACTTAGCCTGAGGCCTGCCTCTCTATTGTAATCCTACAATAGGAAAGACCAAAATGCACTAGTGTAAATCCGTCGAACTTTGAGATTTTTCCCGCAAACTAGTATCGCTCTTCTAAAGTGTAGCTCTACATATGCCTGTTATAAACGGAGCAACTGAGTACCAGCTATGGAAACAGCTTATATTTGACCAAGTTTGTATGTGCCGTTAACAAGACTATGACGAAAGTATTGGTCTTCAACAGTAAAAATACAATACGCTACGACGAAAATCAAATAGCTTAGTCTGGCCTTTTTTGGAAATTGTGTCCACTGGTCGACTCGGCCTAAGGGGTAGTTGCGTTCTGTTTTTACTCAACTTACGGTGACAGAGCAGAAGCTGATAAAGCTTTCTTCTGGTAGGCGTATCGCTTTGAGGAATTAACGTAACTTCAACCTTAACTTAACAGCCGATCTGGAAATGCAAAGCGATTACAAGGACGTTTCAACATAGAAGTATCAAAGTAACGACTAACGTGTCGTACACGGCTTGAGTTCATCAACTTTACGTGGATGACAGTATATACGTTTTGAAAACTGTGAACATGAGGTCAGTTATTTTTTTCGACAATCGGATACATATAGTTAGGGGGCTAATGGAACATCCAGTACAAGGCTAGAGTAACGTCAATGGTAAAACCGGATTACTGCAACAGATTCATAATTGCTCTGAATTTCGTTGGCGTTAGCCTACTACTTCAACATATAACCGCGCCGAGATAATGTGATACATCAAAAAAGTTGAAGAGTTTGGAGTACCGCGACGCAACCGCAATGTCTAAAGATAACTGTTAACATGGTAATCGATTGTAGCCAAGGTAGTAGCGAACCAGAATTGAATGGGGCAAATCAAACATGGTAATGCCACAATGGGCTAACGACTAGTGCGCTATAGCTATATAATATTAAAATTAATCATTAGCTAAGAGAGTCAATGGCGAAATGGACGCAGACTAAACCCATAGATCAGTATGGGTTTTTCACTAATGTTTTATATTATTCCTAGGGAAAAACTAAAAGTCTGTTTGTGTTTGGAAATTAACACTACCAGTCATAAATATAATAGGTTTGCTATTAGATGCGCCAGGTTCTACTTGAGCTAAATTAACGTTTTTCTTATTTTTAAACAACGGGAAATCCCCATGAAAACACACTCGGCTCCAAACATCTTCAGTCTCTGCAAGTATCTTAACAAACTTCGACTGGCCAATAACTGACGATCGTTAGTATTATGCTACTCTGTTTTTTTCTTTACAAGACTATATTGAAAACTAATATGGCGTACGGCTCAGTGGAAACGCTGCAACATGCCGTGATGGACCTGCAACTTTTATTCACACCCATCTCCTTAAAAGGTATGATTTTCTACTTAAATCTTCAGTGTTTTTAATAAAAATTAGTTGCCTGGCGTGTCAACGGTGGCGTGCATGTATGTAAGCGAGCACGGTCTGAGATGTCACGCTGAGAGAGGTGATGTTGTGCCTGAAAGTTTGTCCCTATTGCAAAATGTTCACATTTGGCAGGCCATGTATGGCCAGTTGAGCATCATCGTGCGTAAGGACGCTCCTATATATATAAGGACAGGTTTGTATTTTAGCTTGAATATCTCGTACAAAGAAAGGACAATTATTCCTATTTATCCATATTGTACGACTGACTCTGTTTGAAAGACTAGCGACATGTGCTATCTATGTGCGCTCGTAAAAAGAAATTGGAGGCCATTACGCATGCTAATGTTTCTCTGCATAACTGGACTATTTTCGGAGTATAATTAATTATAATATAATCGCGGTCTGCAACGCACATCTTCGTTTGTTTGGCCTGAAAGTATGAAAAAAAGGGGAAATCGAAAACACAAGTTGTATCCGATTCGACAACGAACGATCGCGCCAAGTAGCCGCGCGGTAGCGGCAGGACATTCCGCGTCTCTTATCTGTTAACACCGAAAGCCACTTGCGGTAGGACATTTATGGATTCAGGCAAATGTGTGTATGTCTATATACGCAGACATGCGACTTTCGCTGTATACATATATGTGTTATGTTGATTACATTTGGATAATAAAAATCAAACATGTGCATCATATACATACACATCTAATCTAGCAGAAATACGGAACATCAGACGGATAATCGACGGGCAACGTCGTTATAGGATTCAATGGCAGAAACAAAATCCAGGCAGATGAGCCGACTGGACGTCACCTCTCGGCACCTTGGCTTGTCACGCTTTCTTTTTTTAAACAGCTTCTTTCCCAATGTCGATTGATTCAGTCGGTCAATCGCCGCTTCGTTCAGCGGCAATGGCATTATGGTTGCTCTGCGCTTTGGTACAGATGCAAATTTGTTTGCCAGATTCTATTTAACTTAATACACTCCGACCGGCTTCATCGATGAAAGTGGTTTCTGTAGAAAAGGCACAGACAATTTCGAAATGGATCGGTTTCGTACTGCTCGTACGCCTTTGGGTGGTAGCAGCGGTACGAGGGTGACACTTGGTCGGTTAACAACAACAATACGCTTAAACGACTCCGTTCTCATAATCGTTCTGAACAAATGCCCTCCTCAGAACTTCTTCCAACACGCAAACAATTGAAAGTGCTCTTTCTCAAACGATTCGAACTGATCCCTAATCAAATTACTGTTATTTATACAGTACTGCTCTGTTTTGACTTATGCCTTAACCATTTTTGTTATTTATCCATGACGATGGAAGCAGAAATGGGTTTTAGGATGCGGCCATCGTAAGCTCACTTTCTCAGACTTTACAGAAGTATTGTCGATATCTGTAAATATAGCATTATATACGTGCGATGCTAATTAATTTCTCCAAGTATAAAGCAATCTATCGACGCTAGCTTGATTGGAGCTGATTAAGGGTCAGCATTATGCGTAAGCAGTATTTCCCAGGATGAGTTTGCTCAGAACACCCGTTCTCGTTCGAAGTTTCATAGAGGAAATATCGGCTACCCAACTTCGACTAGACAGTAAGGGATCATGAAAGCATACGCAACCACAGACGCTGCAACATTCATTTACTACAGTTCTATAAACGTGCAAATTAAGTACACTGAAAAATTATTTCTGCTCAAAGTTTTTAGATGTAGTATATTCGCACATGTACCGCACGCTTCCGATATGTGGGATACGCTGGAGCATATGATATATTCAATGGGGCAACATGCTGTAACGTTCTAACAAAGGCAGCAACGTTGTAAGGACGCTTACACCGCTGCTGGCTATATATTATCTACGTTCTTCCAGCCGTTGTTCTCATCCTTTAGTCTAAATCAGAGTACTTTTCACTTCAACACTTCAGTGGCGGCGGCAGCAGCAGCAATGGCCACCGTAGACGCCGCCACGTAAGAAGCTCCAGACGCACTTCATCATCACCTGTCCAACGTCGCTTTTTCGTGCCGCTTTCTGTCCGGTAAACTCACCAACTCAGTTTGATATTAATCAATGCAAATGTGCTTACAACGACCGGCAGCGTAATCGTCAGCTAAAATCGTCACGCAAAACAACTTACTGCTACGTAAAGAACAACGTCGGCCGATGGAACTGCACCAAGGGACAATGCGGTGCCTTGTCCACCATCATCGGCAATAAGGTTGGCATACTACTATTGATGATGTCGTGAATACGAGAAAAGACATTCTCGAAATTCATAAAAAAAAAAAATAAAAAATGTCCAACGGAGCCTTTTGTACGCGATATGAGGCGCCACCTATACATAGACAGCATTGTGATAAGGTCGTCGGTGTAGCTGTCGACAAAACAGCGGTATAGGTGGGAAGGACAACAGCCTGCAGACAGCAACAACCATAACTGTATGGCCTGACGGACAGACGGTACGGCGCGACTGTTTGTCGCGACTTGCAACGTTGACGGCGCCGTCAATGTTAGCAGTCTCGATGCCAATACGCCGCTGCTGCCGCCGCCTGGACTATTTGCTCGGCGCCATTGAGCCTAGAATTATAATAAGTAAATGGCTGAGCCTCTGCTTTCTGGATTTATCCATAGGTGGACGTGCATAGGCCCTCGTCTCCCTCCCTCTGCGCTGATGTTTACGTACATGCGGAAGGCACATAACAAACAAGTCGATGGCGGATGTCCTATCATGATGCAGGTTCGTGGCTATATGAAAGTTCGTTAGAAAGGCCTGCTATGAATTCATTTTTAATAGATTTTTAAACCTGCTCTAAAGCAGCTATAGAGAGAGTGATCAACATTTCGCTATTGACGACACATCGATGGCCGATAAATATATTTTAAGAGGTGACGAAGTTCGTTGTGGTATGACTTCATGGAAAAGTTGCCGGCGCTGTATAAACATGTACACAGACGTTGATCGAGCAAAATGCAATTACTATTGCTATCGTATATATCGGCGAAACAAAGGCTCGTGATTTTAGTTAAGACGCTGCACAAAGAGTATAATGCGGACACAATTCGGCTGAGATATTGTAGCACAGCCATAGCGTTCGACAAAAACTTTCGGATCATCAAAAAACCAGATATCAGATCAGTTGTGCCCCTTCAGTCTTCACTGATGAGTACGATTGCGATAATGAAATATTTTATGACTATTGGTCAGCTCTGTTAAATTCTGCCCTTGTAACGATTTGTTAGGCGACACCTCTAGAGAAAAATTCGTGATAGCGGCTTTTCGGACCAATCTGGTTTCCAAGGTGGTAAAGGAAGGTTCTGAAAGCAAATCGATCTTGTCCACCAAAATACCTGGGGCGCGAACCCAAGCAGGCACGGACCAGTTTCTTTGTAGTCGTGATGCATCGGAGCGTTTGTTCCGCAAGCTATACACGCAAATGTGATCCTAGCAACTAAATCCAAAAGGGGGGCAAATATGTATGTACATAGGCTGAAAAATGCTAAATATTTTTTACATGTGAGAATCGTCGGTATCGTTGAACTATTCAGGTTGGCCCATCGCAAACAGTTGGTTCTTGGTTTCGCTTATTGTAATTTAGCCATTTTGGACAGAATTTTTTAATAAATAAACAGTATACAAAAACCTCTCCATCTTACTAATACGAAGCACAGACATTATTAACTACGAGGTTTAAGCCGACTTTTAACATGTGCTTGAAGAAAAATAGACTATGCACACCCGAACACAGATCAAAGGTGCACACTCTCAGTAGGATCGACGCAACCACTCTAGCGACCTAAACACCATTGTCATGAAATGATGTATAATAGAATAACTTGACAATTTGTACCTATTGTTAATACCGTATTTATTAACAAGATGAAGGTTTAAATCTCTAGTTTAAGCCGCCACCCAAAAAGACTCGCCGGCAAATCAGTTTTAACTTAACAACAGAGATTAAGATTTTCTTTACAAAGGGACAAAAACAATCTTCTATAATTTAAGAGTCTTTTCTATGTCTTCAATGTTAGATATGCTGAGCATAGGGTAAGCTCCATCCTTGGGGGGTTGATCTATTAACTTATGTTCGATTGCAAAAACGTTTGACTAGACAAACAACTGGGTTCATCACAAAAATGAAAGTCGAATGAGCACAATAGATGGGTTTGCTCATTACACCGCATCAGCACAAGGCGTTGCGTTCCTGCTGTTAGCGTTTTCGTGGACATACGCTGCTTTCTGGTTTGGAAATCTTCCTCTATTCAGTCACCGTTACAACCGAATGGCTCGACGAATATACGAAATACTTGGATATCTATAATAAATAAAGACTTGAATATCTGCGTGCCAACTAACACCTGAATTACAGTTTTGTACTCTCCCTCCTATATATTTCTATTATTTTTGAGCTATGTTTAGAAATGATCTTAGAATCAAACTGCGTAAGGATTAGCGTATTCCGTTCTCGTATGGTGTGCCTAAATGCGTTAGCGGTTTCCTGGAAAGGGTTTATTTTATTGGTCATATACGGCGATCCTCCCTAGTTGGACAGTGAAAGCCCGCTTGGTTTTATGAAGCTCGTAGGAAGTACAAGACGACCTTATATAATTAATTGTTAATGCCGACTCGAGTTACATTGTGGAACACTTGGGTCTGGAAGGACGCGCCGAGTGGGGCTCTACTTTAAAGGATTTTTGAGAATCGAAACGCGTCTTTGACGGACCGGCTCGATCTATTAAACATTTAGCTGTGAATCTGTCCGCAAGGGTTTGGTCACGACCTCGGGACACATAGATGTTCTAATAAAGGAGTAGCAGCGTCACGGCCAGAGCTCGACTATCTAATCAAGACCGATTCCCTTTATGCTGAAAGCAAAATGTCGAAATGCCGTTGGAAGCGGTTCACAACATTCATCAAGCTGGCGTCTTCACGACTCGGCCAGTTGCAAACTATACTTCTGGTGGCATTACGAGTCTAGCTAGCAGCCCTGCTCAATGCTCATACAAATAGGTCCGTGTATAGTCACCATAGTTTATATATCGGACATCGTTGCTCTGATTTTTCAGAGTTCTTTGAAGATCTTTATCGTTTCGAGATCTGATAGCGAATGGCCATCAACAAAGGGCAATTTCATCACTTTATTTTTCAATTAGACACTTTTTGAAGGGATACTCGGGACGGAACACATCACGCCTAAAGTCTGATAAAAACGTTGTGAGATAAATCTATGTTAGTTTGCTTATATTCTTTAATGTGAAGTGACCGAACGAGCATGTTTATGCATGTTTTTCCTTACGCGCTTTAAATGCAATTGATAATGCCGTCTATTTGTTATGTGAAAGCAAAACAAAAAGGGAAAAAAAAAATAAAAAAGAACTCAGCTGGATCCGCTGTAGAAGAAAACACGGGCGCGAGGGAACTAACACAGGATGTTTAATTAGGATATGGTATTTATTATATTACGCATCGACAACATGGGGACATTTATCGATATTTACGACAGCCGATTTTTATACATAACAAGCGAAGTCTCTAGAAGCCAGACCTTTGCATCGACGTTCTACCACCAGGCACTGTGAAAGTTTACAGATCAGTAGCGTTGCTATTGCGGATCGAATTCGCTGGGTCGTTCGATGTACAGGCTGAGTACCATTGTCCTCGGTCACAAGTACCTTGATATTGCCTCTGTCATAAACGATAATAGCGGAAAACAGAGCAAATTCATTATTTCATTGAAATTCGCAATTGAGTACATCTCTTCGTTTTTTTTTCTATCGAACGACACTCCATAATTTCTGTGTTCCCAGGCTTCAGCTCCAAACGATCGGGGCCGCTCAGCGGTGCGCTGTCCCGTTTCGTTTGCCAGTGTTCGGTCTTTCATTGCCGCATTCAGCTGAGTAGTTCGCGTCTTCAGCAAGCACGGCTAATTTGGCTACAGTGTTTTCCGCCACCGCAGTCGTCATTGTCGCTAAAGTTGGCAGATCACAATTACAGGGCGGCGGCGGCGGCGGCGGCGGCGGCGGCGGCGGCGGCGACGATCGAGAAGTCCATTTCGACGCGGTGAGTCCAGGATTCAGTAGAGCAGGCTTGTGGGGAAAAGGCTCTCGTCCTTTTCGCAGCCATCGTACCAACACTGCTTCACTCTATGGCTTGAGGCTTCGTCAGTCACTCGGCTCGGAGCACTGCGGAGACGACGACAACAACGGCAGTGGCTGCTGACGGCCCATAGCAGAGACAACAAATCCAGCGGTGCGTCGGCCTTCCATCGGTGGCAGCAAAGGATGCTGCTGCGGGTTGACAATGCGGTCGCTCTGGCTGGACGACTAACCGGCCGGTCGGCCTGCATATGTCGAAACGTCTCGCTGATGATCTATTGCTAAGATAGTAATGGTAGTCAAATTGTGGTGGCGTTTGTAGTAACAGCAGCAGTACAAATAACAATGGTGGCACGTCATAACGCCACTGGTACAAGCGGAAACAAGAAGCAAGTCATTTTGCTTAGCTACAACTACATTGAAATAACATTAAATATGATGACGGCTACATCGAGAAGTATTATATAATATTTCGATGAGCGGCGACGGCCAAAAAAGATCTGCGTGCACATCTATAGAGCTATAATACTTCGTCACCGCGGCAACTGACACTGCCGTTTTTGCGGTTGGCTCTTGTTTGTTACGGCTGTAGTATTCCATACACAAAACGATAGAAATCGCTATGTGTATCCATGGATCGATTATTATTCCCACGGCTCCTTGGAGTTTCATCTTTGATCTAAATAATGCGTACATTTCTTCATATTGGCCCGCGAGGTGAAAAGACAAATGAGCACCTGTACTGAGCCCGAACGCGTCAATATAAGAAGGATATGAGCCGATATGAAGACATGCATGCATACAAACGCAACAGACTTTCATTATGAGGTGGCACAAATTTAAGGACATAAATATAGAGGTTATCTCATGTCAATTATTGCCTGCACCGAGCAAATAGTAATATATTATGTATATATATTTTATAACTCGTCATGGCTTGTGAAATTATTCCAAATAAAAAATGAAGTAGAATATAATAAGCATGAAACTAATTACACAAACTTATCTTCGCGCAGTCTTTTCGTGCTTCGACGATGGCGGTTCATGTAGAAAAAATACCGTAATAGATTTGAATGATGCACGGTCTTTTCGCCATTTCTTTTAGACTGCCGTCAAAAAT
Source organism: Varroa destructor (assembly GCF_002443255.2). Lineage (NCBI taxonomy): Eukaryota > Metazoa > Arthropoda > Arachnida > Mesostigmata > Varroidae > Varroa > Varroa destructor. The sequence continues at coordinate 22,451,225 of NW_019211454.1, forward strand.
GGATCAGTGCGCGTGTGATTGAACAAGAGGACTGATTTCCTTCTGACATAGATAATAACAACACCTTATAGCCTATACGGCTACTTATGAACATACATATTTTCCCGTTCCGTCTTCTTGCTATTCTTCATTCTAGACGCGTTGCTTTCCCCATCCGTTCCGGCGGGAAGTGAGAAAGAAAGATCGTCAGGAACACATTAGAGGCATTTGTTCTATTAGGCAAAAATGTTCGCCATTTTGATTATTATCATTATTACTTCAGAAGTAGTCAGCACTAGAACAGTAGGAATGGTTGGAGTTTTGCTTGCCTATCTTCCGCCTTCTTTTTTTTTCCCGTTTGGGCTGTTCGACATCGTTAAAGTGCGGACTTTTAAAACATTTCAGCTTCAGGTCACCACCCAGCTAATGTTGGGTCGTGGCCCATCGCCATCAACTGCTGTACGAACAACAACGACGGCGGCGGCCACAGGGGCATCGACGCCACCCAAATGCTCAAAACCTAAATAGCCGCAATCGCAGCGACGCGGTTCAATTACACAATGGCAACAAAATGGAAGGTGTTGTTTTTGGCCATGGCAGCGATGAGGACAAAAATGACAGTGATAACGCAAACACAGATTCGTCCAATAGGCCCTGCTCCTGCAGGTCACGAAGTTATGCCTGGAATGTCCGTGCTTTTTCGGGTCTAATTTGTATATCATCTGATGACGACGCGCCACTTCCCCTTCTCGTTTGCAACAGCAATTGGGTGCATTGCCGATTGCTTCTGTCGGACCTTTCTACTTTACGTTCGAAAGTGTTTTCAGAAAAACACTTTATTGAAACTTCGTGACGTACTCATGCTTTATGTTGGACGAGCTACTTGTGGAACTTTGGACGGGGGCCGAATTATTACCTCGTCGTATATATATATGTATGTGTGTTATAACGGTCGCATGATGTTATTGACTTGAAGAAAATTGGCAGGTTGAAATGCCTAAAATTAATTCTGCATATGAAAATAAGCCAGCTAAACAGGACTGTAAGGTGACAGGCCCGCGCAAGTCGATAGAACGATGATTAGCGTAACAGAAATAACGTATCCATTGATTTCTCAGCAGGGTATAAATACATCATTGGTCATGTATTCAACGACTAGCTGGAATAGAATACCGATGGAAATATGAAGTAGTTTTCTGATTTTGGACTCGTGAAGGCACCATCGTGTGGTCGTCGTAGTGGCTCTAATGTTACTGCATTGCCTGCCTGCCTGCCCGCCCGCTTAAGGAGTTACTTTAAACCTGATTCCCTAATCTTAACCCATGTGCCACGTGTGGGTACCCATGTGGGTACGTTGGTCTTCATTGCAAAAGTTAACATGCCTATTATCTAGGGACACTTCGAAGGGTAGTGGTAGAGGAATGAAGAAGTATGATTGTTTGTGTGCGAGACGCATTTAGCACCTAGCGGAACGGTACCTCGGCGCGATCCTTCGCAAGCACAATCAGATGTAACAGTACAACTGTATAGACAGAGGTCAATTGTAACAAAAAAGATAGTAGTTGCGGCTGAAACATCCGTTGGAAACAAACACATGAAGATTAGTTACCACGTAGCACGAGAAGCTGATGAAATGTTTAGGTTCGTGAATCAGTCAGTCGACCAAGAACAACCGAAACCAAGGAAAATATGGTCAAGTGACTAAGCTCGAGGTAAATTACCACCTTGGGGAGATTCAGAGGTACATTTAGATCTGACCATTCATGAACTACATTTTCTATCGAACTTCCGACAATGTAAACATAATCAAAACAAAGCGGCATTGTTTCCGGCAGTTGGCACTCTGATTAATAAAACAGAAGAAACATCTCTCCGGAAGACTCGGCTAGCTGGGTTTATTGCCTGGTCCTTGCTGCTTGCTTTTAAAGCCAATCGCTATCAGGAATTACCGTTGTCACTTTTTATCGACAAGATAAAACCACTGTTGTGTATCACTTTTTAGCCCTTATTAACTGAGATATATGCAATCCGATCACTTATTTCTTACTCGTTTCTTTCTAAAAGCTATGGATTTATCCCTAGTTTTCGCCCATAGCAAAAAAAGCTTTTTTGTTTCTCAGTAATAAGTAAAAGAAATAAGACTTTTCTTTTTTTGTTAAATAGAAATACGAGTATTTCGTTTTTTTTTTCTAACAAATACACTGTCCAAGTTCACTTGGGTGCTATAACTAAATATTTTGCCCGAAAATGTAAATGAGTAGATTGCTTTTAGAAAACGGACTGCCGCCGTAGATATTTCTCAGCACAGAAACGAAACTTATAAGTGGCATTACCTTGTATATATATATATGGTTATATACTAGACGACTGGAGTTAGAGGCTAGCTTGTCGTACGGCATAAAAGTGCCATAGAACGCTATCCAAATGAAATTTCAAACTCTCTCGTTATAGATAGAAAAAATATCCACTGCGTCAGGATTTCTGATTACTATGTGCTTATGCTTATACTAATTGATCACAACGACAAGTACTCATCTTCGATGAAATACGTAATATCCTAATGCGCGTCAGATATATATCATGAGCTTGCTTAAGTTCATTATCTTCAGCGCATCTGAAACTGTGCAACTCGACACAAGCGTATCGGGTCGTACTGTCAGTAAGGTAATCTTTTAGCCATATTACCGACAAAACGTTTGTGAATGTCAGATATAGAGAGGAATCACAAATCGCTTATCCGCACTCATCGTATAGAAACGTCTGCCTGTGTTGTATATAGCGTCTCTGCGCGCCGATCTCATGGCGCGTCCCATATTCCGCTATCCCTAAAAGCATAATTACAAACAAACACTTCTCTTTCATTCGTTGCTTTTCTTTATGGTCGACGGCCGTATATACATGTATAATGGTATGGATAAAAAGCTAATCTGAATGAATGCGCACACGTTGCCTCAAATTCAAACGTTGAACAGACGACACCGAAATGATCAGTAAATGGACCAGCGAACGTCGACGAGAGAAGAAGAGGGCCATTGCAACGATGACGACACCGGTCGGGACAGCGGGAGTCGACCGAACACAGGCAGATAAACAAAACGGTAAATATTAAATGATATACAAATGTATACAGAAAAAGATAGATAAATATTTGAGTTGTTGAAAAATATCAGTCCCTCTTCTGCTCGCCACTATGCACCCGGCAACAGATATAGCAGACCGAATTACATACGATACGTTCGCCATGTGACGTGGCCATCCGCTGTACCAATAGAGTGCCAATTTTTATCTGACTTTTGAGTATAAACATCGATGATTTTCGCCGCGGACATCTCCGATGCAGTTACACGAGATCTCTGGTAAGGATGGACTCCTATATATCAAATACTACTCTTCAATATGACACCTGCAAATTGATGAGTGGAGTTACTTAGGAACAAGACTTATTGCGGCCTAAATGGTTCTCCAAAATTTCTGAATTTCACCCATGATAGTTGAGACAACCTACACCTGGGGGAACTATGTCGAAGGCTGTGACAACTCAGCAGAGAAACTTTTACAGAAACAGCAAAGATAAAGACATGCTCTAGTGTGACAGCCATTTACGCCCAACTTTATACGCCATATCGATCCATCAAACAGCCATATCTTCCCGTCAGTGAGGAAGGGTATCCCAGTTTTAGAAGTTTACGTTAATGTTATTGAGTGAGCCAAATATAGAGACATGTACATGAATCGTACAAATCGCTCACATCTGATAGATGTCTAACTTATATCCCTTACGCTTCATCAGCGGCTTCCTGAGTCGTAAGGCTTAGGCTTGACATTGCAAACGAATGATTAGGGTACTGAGCGGCGTACCTACTTCACAACAGTGTCTTCGCCCTTCCGGATCATCCTGGCAATGGGAGACCGCCCGTACTTCAACGTCGTTAAGCCGCTAACGACCCGCTAAGGGTAAATCATAAACGTATGATCTTCAATATAATCCTGTTCTCTTCGTATTGTCTCAGTTCTCCATCCGCTACTCCCTACAACTCTGTACCACACACTTCAAAAACCCAACAAATGCGCGGTAGTGACAAAAGTGTTTTAACAGGAACGACCTGTTCTAACTTGTAGAAAATCACGTTTTAACTATCGTTTGAAAGCCGTACGCTAACCTGACACTTGTTGCCTAGCATTAAAAGCCAGACAATTACGAAGTATCTTCAGATTGATCAAAATGATTTTTCGATCCGTAGCTGATTTTTCTTCAGATCGATGCAGAACGTCGGTCTTGATACCGATGACGCGTAATGCAATTGGGTTGTATAATGTTTTTCCTGCCAAAGCGCCAAAAAAAATAAAAGAAATTTAAGCAGCATGGAACTATGACCACGAAGACGACGGTTCGTTCATGGACGGCATCGTATCACAACGAAATATTACACTATCGTTTGTTTTCGTGGCGACATTTACGTGAGACGCACAATACGTATGGGGGGTGCGTTTACCTGTGCTTTTTTGCAGTTAGCCAGTGCACCTGACGCTAATATATTTCTATATCTATTTATCGATAGGGGTGTATTCAGGGCAACGGCATAGCACGGGGTGTCATATCTGTGCAGCGAGCACTGGGTAATAAGAATCAGAACGACAACGGCGAACACGCCGTGCTACTTGGATAATCTTACTTTGCATCGAATACATGGATGGACCCATCCGAAGATGGATAGTAATGATAATACCATCGTCGTACGAATCAAGATAACGGCTGTAGCATATTGATATATCATGTATACAAATGAATAGCTATACGTAAACATAGTATTATGCTGCTACGAATGGTCGTACTCTTTTACGTACGAGAATCTTTTATTGTCAGAAAAAAACGGTACCATGCTCTTTTAGAGTCTCTACGTATACCCAAATAACTATTAGCGAATAACCACAAGGGACACGCTTGACTGCGAGTTCTCTTTTTCAATAAAGCCTCAAAGATTCGCCATAGAAAACATTGCGCATTTAGAAGGTTATTGTTTTGCAATACGCAATTGTCTAGATATAGGACCTGAGATTAGAATTTCAGGTTCGAAAGGCTTATAGGAGCGGTGCAACCTACCACGCCTTTGAATTCGGCTGGAAGATTTACAGTCTGACATCTGTCTTGGATGTACCACAACTGAATCGATACGTTGCTTCGTAGTACACTATAGATCTTATTGAAGCTCTCAACATTTGTCCCTAAACAGTCTTGCAATTGCCCTTCTTATTTTTAGGAAGTAAGAAAAAATGATTATAAAATCACAATTTGAAATTTTCAAAGATTACTTCGCTTCCACTGAATAAGCTGCGTCTAGAGCGCACACGGAGCGTACCCCCTTCTTAGCTTACACGTCACCAACAAATCATTATAACAATCCCAAGTATATGGTTATTGATTGTGAGCGTAAAGCACTGTAACGAAGCTCAAGTATTAGATTTTAAAGTAATATAAAAACTCTATTGCTTGGTATTTCTGCGTGTCACAGACAGGAAGCAAGCCAATATGCAATTCACAAGTACCTTGAAGTATATGGACTAGCTCAATAAACTAGTGCAGATCAGGTTATTGAGGTTCACGCTTCAGTGGAGCAGCTACTGATCGAACAGTTGCTTTAACAATGGTCACCCCTGAAACCATTTACGCTGCCTTGATAAGCCAAGCTTACCACAATAAAGATACTAAAATGTTTTTAGTTCATACCCATCGTTGTTATAGAAATTTCTAATTCAGAGAGAATTTACACTTAAATCGTTCCGTTCACACCGTACTGATGCTAAATTCACACATTAACCTACTTTTATCAGCCTATATACATACTACCCAAGTATTGCCTATCCGGAAAAACAAGGACCCCATGATCGCTCGACGGCGACGTACCTCACTACAAATCTGACATAAATACAGATAGAAAAAAAGGTGAGCATGTGTCAGGAACTGACCAGAATCATGTACACTAGATCAGCTATACATTACTGCGTACTGATATCGTCACGCAAAAGATGGTTACATCAAGCGATCAATAGTAATTGACAAACGTTATAGCAGTTATCTAGCTCATTATTTACTAAGCATTTTGTCAATAAATGATGAGTTTGATGCTGTACAGCATATGATTTCAATCGCGTATATATCTCGTCTGACGTCGCCCTTTTATTTGCAAACACATTGTTATTGCACATAATCGTTATAAAAACAAAGAGAGGAATAGGGGATGGGGATGAAATAACGATTGTCTGATTGATCGTGTTGACATGGATTGATGTGACCCCGTAGTTACTATCTAGGGCAAGATTTTTACTTTCACCTGAAGTTGACAACGAAGTGCAATATTTGATTTTCCCTCATGGGTTCTCGCTGAACAAGTTCATACATCATTTTTTCAGGGAAATTTTTTTCCAAATTGTGTTTTTTGGGTAAGAACGCTATATCTTTAATCAATGCGATACTACAGAAGGATACAGGTGGGGTTGAATTTAGAGATATTTGAACATTATTCATATATTTAAGATATTTTCAATGCATATACACTACGTGGATGACAACCGTTAAAAAAGTAAAACTATTCTTTTTGTTAGCAAATCACGCTTATCATCACGCTGGATGGACATCAATTAGAAAGCGCATAAAAAGCACGCTCGTTATGCTTATTTACGTAAGACTACTATGTGGATTAGGTTCTAGTGCGTGACGTTTGTCGTATATATGTCAATTGTATCGTGGTATGAATCCAGTAATAGATATTGTATAATAGTGACAACATTGCGACCATCATCTACGATACTGCCAGATTGACCCCTTCTATGGGGAATTTACTTGTCTATTAGAACTATTTTAGGTTTGAACTCGCCAGGTAAATAGACGACTCACTTACAATTCTCTAAGGTGCATTTCGTAGCAAGCGACTCTCTATGAGGGACACTTTTTTTGAACGGCCAATATGATTAATCTGCAAAATGCATGTACATGATAACAGATCTGTTGCTTTCACTGGTGTTATTAATCATTCTCGTAAATGACATTGTATTTTTTGTTTGTCCTACGCATGTCGCTTCCAACCCCAGTGTTGTTCCGTTCTCGTTTTTCCACGGATCTTTGTGCTTCTGGCGTCTTTCTTTTCTCCCCTCTCCCTTAACATTCTCTCAGTTGAGAGTCGGTCCGTGGACGGTGCCAATCAAAATCAGATGAGAATAATGGCGATCTGTGCGCCGCCACCTAATCGATGTTGTTTATCTGATTGGCGCTGTTGCTGTCATTGTAATCGTAGATGGCGTTGCTCCTACCGCTGTTACGGATTGTCGCTGTTGTTTTTCATGTCTATCGTTCGTATTTGGGGCCGTATTATCGTTGCTGCGGCTGACACTGAAGCTGTTGATGCTCAAAGCTGTTTCTCGCCTTTAATTCGCTTTTGAAACACATCGATTGGTGGCGAGCATCGATTATTATTATTTCTGTTCGGATGATGATGACGATGATCGGCATCGGGCGATAATTTTGTTGCTGTATGTAGGTGCATTTGTCTGTCCGAACGGAGAAGCTCTAAGGTTGCCATTAGCAGCGACGATGGACGCTGGACTTCAAAATTAGTAACAGAAGCAGAATAAATGTTCAAAAACGCCGCCAACGACCACAAACAAGCAGAAGACATACATCGCTAGAGCGACGCTAGTGTCGTCGTTGTTGTTGTTATTCTTACCTAAGAACAAGGCGTCATAATGATGCTTGTTAATGGTTGAAATCGTTGATCATCATCTTCATCGTGGTGGTGGCGGCGGCAATTGTGGCGCCGTTGCCACTGGTGCGGTGTTGATAATGAAATGATTTTAGAAATGGCAATGGTAATTTGATAATGGTTCTCGGTGCATTTAGCGGCAAAATGTTAGTGGTCGTGTGCAAATGAAAGAAATGCTCTGTATCACCAAGGAGAGGCAAAAGACAACGGCCAGGTGGCCGTCATTTGGCCAACCTAAGTTTTCATTTTTGTGGCAGTACAAATTAGGTTAGGTTAGGTTAAATTAGGTAGTGTTACACGTAATCAGTAAAAAGCCTTCCACGGTGTATTTATATATCGTAAAACTGCTCGATACGTAAAATGTATAAAAAAAATTGAAGGAAAAAAAAGGCAAGGAATACGATCTACACGAATGATATGCTGGTTATTCGAGTGGCCTTTCTAGAATCGCTAAAATTGTGTAATGTTGACGAGTAACGAAGTAGTTATCTGATAAAAAGCCAGACCTAACCGAATTTTTCCTGTATTTTATATATATATATATATATATATATATATAATATAGATTAGGCCGTGATATATGTTTTGTAATGTTGGAGTAATAGCGTCATCCGAAATAGAATGATTTCCATAATAATCACCCCGAAAAACCGACTGCCGTTCTGGTTAGAGTGTAGCTTAACGTTTGCTTACCTCTATGATAGTTTAATATGTGTTCTATTCATATTTTTGGTATATCTTCACAGATAATACTAGATATTTGAATATTTGACCTGAAGCTATGGGAGCGCCTTTCAAACAATTTCGAGTGTCGTCGTTGCTATGCTTAGACGACTGTAGTAACTTATTCTGAAGTTCCTGCCTTTCATCGAACTAAACTCTAGTCGTAAATGTTCGCCGTTGTGGGAATCGTGTGGAAGTTTAGTTCTGCATCCCACATACTGGTCGAGGTCTTGGAATGTCAAGGAAATGGGAATCGACTTGGCAGGTATACTTAAAGGTTTGCCCATCTTAAAAGTGAACGAGTAGAGTAATAGCTAAAGGCTTGCTTTTCTTCGTGTCGTCAGTTACGAAAGCAAAAGAGCCAAACAACGTGAAACTCTGAGCGAACAACAGTAAACAGCGATGGACGTTAATGCTGGCTGATTTGCGGCTGCACAGTAGCGACTGATGATCAGTTTCGATGAGGATGACCGAAGATATCGATGAAGACCCAAAAACACAACTAGTCGATCCCGACTAAGGCAAAACGAACGACATGAGGACGATCTTGAGAGTGGTTGACCGGCTGTTGCCGATAGTCAGTGCCAATCTATCCGCTACTACCTTGAGAGAAACTCATCTTCTTTGTACGTGCATAGGGTTGCTGTGCCCGTAGGACGAAGGCGGACATAGCTGAAGCAATAGTTGAAGGGTCCATCGATCGACAGAAGCCGAAGGGAGTGGCGGGCAGTGGACGCGGAAAGAGATGAACGACTCATTTTGTATCACCCAGCGGCTGCGGAAGCGGCGGTGCTCGGAGGTCCCTGGCTGGCGGTCGACGCACCAAGGTCCTCGACAGGACTCAACAACGACAGCTACTCCAAAAAGATCGGCAGCGTATAATAAGAGCAGCAGAAAAGGCGACGAACAACAACAACAACGATGGCGACATGAGGAAAGCAAGTATATAAATATAAGTGCATACAAAGATGCGTCCGAATCGCACTGACCAACATAACAAACACTAAACTGAAGAACAAATCGAGTCGAAATTTAGCCGACAAACGATGCTGCTATGAAGAAAAACGGGTGCAAATACAGTGGCAAAATCAAAGGCGGCTTTATCCCCATTGGGAATGATGTATCTCTTCGCGATTCATCAAACCATGTAGAAACCATGTTGCAGTGCGCCAACCTATGGCTGACTCGTGTATTACAGCTAGATAAACCAGCCTCGGTAGCTTACAGGCAACTTACCTGCCTTACGTCAGACGTCCAGATACGTACACACACCGGCCTCCGCGGATTCCTACTGCACGCGCTGATTGGTAGTCATTACGCGGTCGTCTTCGTCATCATTGTTCAAATGTATGAAACTGGTTTACTGGCGAGCTGTTATGGCGTGTTTCGGCCGCGACTGTTACCGGGCGGTAGCGGCAGGCAGGCAGGCAGGTGAGCTGGTTTCCCAACCGCAGCAACATACGTACATGAGATATTGTAGCACCGCCTTTAATATAATTTTGGTTCTTTCTTTTCCCGATAGCGGTAAAAAGGTGAAGTTTCATAGTAGATGCGTGATCTGCTCAAGTATTCTGGATGTACGCGATTTTTGGACATCTGTCTGTTTATCAGTTACGCAATAAAGGCAAGTAGAACGGTGACAGGAGAAACGAAAAACGGGCTTGGCTTAGTCGAATGTTAATTCCCATTTTTTTTTATCCATTTAAAGGTATGCTTAGGGTTAGTGATCATAGCAGATATCTACTGTGTAACTAGGTAGCCTAAAAGTATTTTTTATGATTCATCGATACTCATAAAGAGTCCGTTTAACTTAGGGTTCTTAGATAACGTCCTCTTTATAAGTGACATTCGGTAATTATTGGGCTATTAAATTAAAGAAGGACGTAACTGCCCAGAAATACAATAGCTTACCGTTTCGTAAAACATCTGTTGACTGAGACTCAATGGAAGCTACATAGGATGCTCGCAGCAAGAAGCGTCATAATACATATAACACGAGCATTCTTCTTTTTGAATACAGGTAATCTGTTTGTTGCGAAATGGATACTTTGGAGGAAGACCAGTTTCGGAATCGCTTGCTACTCCATTGGAAGTCTAGGATACTCGAAGGAGGCAATTCGATAAGCTGTGCCTTGGGCAGTTATTGCTAAATGTACTTTCTATAACGCGCCTATACAATTCGAACGGATAGTGGTCTAGTGGGTTATAGGGCACGCTTATATGACGGGGTTATGCATCCGGACACTTTTCTATATTCGGCTTCTTCATCCCTTCCGTTCGGTGTTTCCACGGAGACCGAGCCAGCGGTGCCCCACGGTGGAACACACAGGAGTACCCCAGCTACTTAGATGAGACAAGGCGCATTGGCAGTGCCGTTCATCTCAAAACCAGAAGCAGCCACATCAGCGTTAACATAAAGCTTGATCTATATCCGAAATAAATCTAAATTTGAACGCAGAAGAAAGAAGAGCTTAATCCGAGTTCGATCGGGATATCGACCGCAGTTCGGTCGAGCGAAAAAAACCGAATGAAAAGAAGTAATCGACTAGCAACTGTAACCGCGGTAGCATAGCATCGGTAGCTGATAACCTGCGCGTTTGGATTGGTCAGCCAACGACCGACGAGAGTTTGTCGTCGCCGCCCGCCTCTTTGAGCTGTGCTCATGTGTGTATGTGACTTCCGTGCTTAAATGCTGCTATCTGGTTTGACGATTCTTCTTTTAGAACCGATATGTCCAGGCGACACTTAGTTCCATTGAATCCAGCTTTCTTACCACTTCAAGTCGACGTGGCTTGCGACGTTTGCCAGTGAATCTCCTTCGTTCTTTTGTGCCATTTTCGTTGGACTGCTCACTCCCAGCGTGCGAAGTGTGTGATACTTGTTGAATCGAAGTTTTGGTTACACGACCCTTCTGGACGGCTTGTGGCGGCCGACTGTCGAAAGCCTGCCACAAACGCGAAGCAGCGTTGCCTTAACTAGTTGCAGGCTATCTGTGGCGTCGACTCGGCAGACGTACTGATCCGGCTAATTCTGAGCAATGGCGAAATCACCTAAGGCGGTAGATCTCTCCGGCTAAAGCGCGTTCTTAGCGCACTCACACGCTCTCACTAGCGTTAGATTGCAAGCTAAATCACTTTAAAGGATATGCTACAGTTGTGCGCTTCGTACTTTGAAACTAATTCTATGGCGTTACTTGTCACGCCATTTCGAACGCTGAAATGAATGCAGCCGCTCGTCTGATACTGATCTATGCGAAATTACAAACGCATCGGAATTATTAGAGGGTGACAAATGCTAAAGGTCAATGAACGTCGCTGTAGACAGAGATTTCTATCGGCAACGCGGTAAACAGGTGTTTTTTTTCTAATCGCTTTTAGGAGCACTCAACGCATTACTTCGATGATCGCATAAAAATGATTTAATAATCCTATTTACGTACCGGGTGGCAGTTGCCGTTCGACGTGTACAGCGTCCTTGGAGTCTATGAAAGCGTTTTTTTGTATACGCTTTTGACCCGAGTGTCCTTTGGTAAAACCAAGTCTACGCATAGAAGTAGAACAAACCGGGACGCTTTCGCCATGAACGCAGACAAAAATCTAACATAGTATAGGGTGCATGCTAACGTTGAATTTTATTTTACGAATTAAAAACAATAACAATAATATCATGACACTAGATTTGCATGTTAGACAATGGCTGCGTATGCTGTACGGTATGAAATCGCCGCAAAAAGGAATTGCGTCATGTCAACAAGCAAATGTTACGCCTCTTGAGCGTCGCTTATTGGAAACACTTTTTGTCGGGCTTAAACAATAGAAGTAGCAAACCCAATCCGAACTGACGTGCGAAGGTATCTGACAGCCAGTGTAGCTCAATGATGAATCTATATCGTACAGTTAGATGATAATTGTTAAACACGTCGTATCTCGTTATTGCATCGTGAATATATTTCGAAGAAGTACTTAGTCCGCTCGTTTGTTGTAGGGCCGCGTTTTCGTTCATTTTCGTTATGGCTAGAAAAATTGCCGAGTACTTCATCACGCCCGTTTCGAAATAATTCTGTCCCCTGAGCTGTCTTTAGCGCGCATGTTTGAACTTGAAAAAAAGAACCAGGTGTTATGTTAATTGAAGTTTATATTCGATTGTCCGTCCGCTTGTTGCCACCATTTACTTGACCTATAAAGCTTATTATATTGTGTATGAAATAATTGTATTATTTATGCTCATCACCGTTTTCACGGGAGGCATCTTCCCGTGCTTCAACTTTCAATTGTCAGAACTATTTTCAAGTGGTTACTTTGTGCCATCTTAAAACTAACAAGCAAACTCGTAATTTTTACCCGACGGTGCTTCAGTCGGGTTAGTATTCAAACGCGATTTTATTAAGTGTCTATTACGATGGCGTCGTAATAAGAAAAATTCTAAAAGATGCTAATAAATTCGCTTGCTGCAACACTCGATGATACCATTATTACTCTTATTATTATTATTATTATTGCGAATTTTGTAAACTAAAATATACGATAGCAATGGCCGTCTTCTAACTATACGTAGTTATCAATTCGTTAATGGACCATTCTAGAAGTCTGCCGAACAAATAATCTAGAAGAACGAAACGAGTCACACGATCTTCCAAGTGAGTACGTTTCGAACTTTTAGCCAGTAACGGCTATGTATCGCGTAAAGCTCTACCGTACGAAGTTCAAAATGGTTCGTTAAAAAATTCATATCGCTATATCAATTTAAGGGGTTGGTACAGGGATAAGGGTGCCTTTTCAGCCAGGCCCCGTTCGGCCAAACCTATCCGCTGCTATCGACAGCCATCAGCAACTTAGGCATTTCAGACTATTGGACCATTTAAGATTAATCAACCTGTATTAGCAGCCTACTATATAGCTGTGCTTAATTTTCCTGATGTTACATCGACTCAAACAGAAAGGACATTGTATTGTTAACAATTGTTTTAAGATTTTTCCTGCGATTTGTCACACTGTCAGAAATTGGTAGGTCTTCGAGTGGGATCAGTCACGTCATTTTTCCGTTATCCGAACACGCAGAGTGCACCGAGCTATCATTACTGTCTATGGCAGCGGTTCTTCAGATGCGACGAGGAAAAGTCATAGCTAAGCTTTAGCTATACAGGCAGGGAAATTTGCTTACCGACAGCTAGGGTGCACGTGTAGGAACTGAACGCTGGCTGTCTGTGATGGCTGGGCTAGTGCACACATGCCCACTGTGTTAGACCTAGCAAAACTCGCCTGGCCAGCTATTCGCTTTTGATGGACGCTGCGGGCACATACATAAGTCGTACGTTAGAACTTTCAACTCTGCTTGTTGCAATCATTCACAAAAAAATATCGAAATAAGTATCGTAGCAAGTTGTTTTCGTCAGCGCTTAGGCGTAGTGATCGATGCAGGTAAATGTGTAGCTTCCACCGTCAACAACAACAACAGTTCTACTAACAACATCGCGCAATATAAGCGCAGATTTTCGTTAGACGGAAATTTCAACACTGAATATTGAGCGTGCTACTTTGATAGCGCTTGGGTCTATTCCGATAAGTGATCCGACGTTAATGAACACGTTATCTAGATACGACCAGTGTGCCGTATAAGAACAGTATCGTGGATAATGACTAAGTGACGCCTTCATTTAGTCAAGAGAAACAATTATGAGTAAGCATATACATATATATATGCGTTGTGGAAAGTGTGTTAATATTATCAAAATATATCAAATAATATCAAGACGCGATTTTTCATCTTGTTGAACGTGCCAGTTCTAGGCAAAATGATTGTTTAGCACGCCTTGTGTCGTCGGACCGCCATTATGCATACGTTTCTTCAATTCGAAACTCGTCAATCTATTTGTTATATCATAAAGAAGTTTTCCAACTTGCAAAATAATCAGAATGCGCATCCAGGCTGTAGAGACCTATGCAGCCTTCAAAAGGCTCCATCACGCGGCAGGCAGACTCTGAGATCAGTTGCTGTGCGTAGTCGACATACTAACGTCAACATAATCGACTCCCGACAACGTCGCATCCTCCACTAGATTTTTTGCTTTACTCTATAGGGTGCGGCGATACGTCTTCAAGATACCGCGCTACATGTCTGAACAATAAATAAACTAAGGTATAATTAAACAATTGCGGCCTAAAACATAGACAATGGACAAGAGAAAACGGTTCTGTAAACAAGCCTTAATGTCCAGACGACATCAGAATTGTAACAACGTTCAAGTTACGGACAACCGTTCAACACGTACGCAACATTGCCTTGACGAGACGATACAGCTGGACATTAAAACATACTTAACGGTTTTACGTTACCATCCAACTACCTTGTTACCAAGACCCTTGAAGATTACAGCTATTTTTTCCAATCAAGACAAAGACCAGCTGAACTGCCTACAGCTTATGAACCATGCTTCATATAAGAGAACCCCTATGTTTCGAGTTCTACGTCCGGCATCGCTGTTAGATATTCCATCGGATGGCTGGCTCCAAGCACGAAGCGAAGAGTGATTATACCCTGATTTAAACCTAGGCTACGATGGGTCCCTAAGGCTAGCAGGCAAACACTTTACCCATCAGACTATCACGAGGAACCAACAGCATCCCAACGGCCAGTTATCAAGTCAAGTAAACTTGCATTATAGAATCGCGCTGAGAGTAAGTTAAGTGGATATCAAAGCTAAGGTTTTGTCCTGAACTTGATGTCTGTGTAATTTCATAATAACACTGCTAAATTGCATTCGGGAAGTCGAGGCGCACATCTGCAAATCGTCATGCTTTGCCCTTCAATTAGAATAGCTACAGTGGCCAGACCTATGATACCAGGCTCGTAGACACACAGTGAGGTTTAGCCTATACTAGTTCATCAGTCTCATTTGGATTAATAGACGGTCATTAGAGATATCGCTTATAAACCACCCTGAGAGCCATATCACTTGCAAGCCTATGGAAATGGAACCTTAATAGTTTTCCTAATAAGCGTCTATATGATTCTTCTGGGCAATAGCCTTGTACTATGCAAATGAATATACATACAGTCTTCACTCGCGTGTTGCAGCGTGAAAAAATTAACATTGATCTCAGCACGTTTTTCAAAAATCGGTTGTCATAAAAGGTACTCTCTACAGCTGTTTGAAGGCTTATTTCAATACACAATATCTATCTTTATTTATATAATATCAACAGCAATAAATCGGATCTGAAAACTACCCAGTACATTGATACCGCAGGCACCGCATCAATAAACAATGATATTACCACAGGGAACGTCGAAGTATATTTATACGAATTTGTCATACAAGAGCGAATTGTTCTTTAGGCACACCTAAATAAGATAAGGAGGCTCAAAGTAATCAGAGATTAGGTTAAATTCGAGTAGGCAGGTTTAATTTGTAATTTTCCAATTCAATTGATTCTATCGCTAATATTAGACTAAGGTTGCTGTTGCTGGATAATTACATTCGTCGCTGCGTCGATATGGGGCCCTAGCAGTGATCCCCACTTGAATGAGTTTTAGGACAACAGTAGGTAGGCCACAATAGCGCTTCACTCGCGGCAGGCTTGGGTGCGGTAAGCATACATCACCACGTATGAAGCTAGTCAACAGGCAATTTACGGGGCATTATTATCTATTCGCTTGTTGCCTCGGTGAAAAAGACTGTCTATTGCTTTTCAATAGTCCACTGCTAATCTATAGTAGAGGGACCAAAAATAATTAGTCAACCTCAGCCACAACGGCTGCGTTCCACTCAATAGCCAGCAACTTATAGAAGCGTCACGAGGTGCATCACTGACACCAGCGAGTGATCAACAGAAACAATGATAAGAAAGTATCGAATATTAAACAGACGGTATACCTCGTTTAACGGAGAAAAATTAATGACTACTATGGTACGGGAGGCAAGTCCATCGGAACAAAGACTATTACCAAATATTTATGAAGAACGAGCGATGATTACTAAAATAAAGAATAGGCATCAAACGAAAGAATAGAGGTTGTGATAGAGAGAAAGTAACAGTAGGAAATTCATATGTGAAGCCATAAATTGTCCGGCACCATAGGGGAGACTGCGCTAAGGTAAACCACCTCATAGGGTCGAACTAGGACAGTAAATGTACCGTAATTATTAGACTTTGCGGTGGATAAAGCCTAATTTTGATTATCGTGTTTTGCGGTACCGTTCAGAAAACGTGTGTTCTGTAGAACTGGCAGCGATGTGCCAACGGCTTAAACCGTTTGGATATCGAACGTCGTCAAAGGTTATACTTATTAAATATATCTCATAATTCACACAAATAGAATACATATAATGCGGAAACTTTTGGTCGACTGATCAATCAAAATAACAGGAAATATTCGTGAGTTTTAGACTCTACGAAGCTAGTTCGACAAATTCCCATGAAAATTTTACATAATATATATAATGCACCATCATGTCCATAGTGTGGACACGGCAGATTTGTTGTTCGGTGATCATTTACCTATAACTACTTATATATATAAATAGTACAAAATGAAAAATTTCTCTCGTGTGAGCCTTCGAGGCCATTAACGTGCCGTGGTAGTGACGCTGGTCGTTGTTGCTGACGCTCATGCTTCTCTGGCCATCGTTGTCGGCGCTGCAGTAATCTGAGAAAGGACTTCGTGACCACCAAGCAGGGTGGATCGCGGTCTCGGCATCGTCTCAACAATAGACGCCATCGAACCAGATAGCTAGTAAGTTGAGAAAGCCTATCTATGTAAAGCTGATCGGTTCGGTGGCCAGGGCAGCAATCATCACCACATTATTTCTCCGCTCGGATCGTCGAACGTATTCTGGTCCGATCTATGACGAAAGACAATTCAGGAGTATCTCTTGCCACCGATAGGCCGCTGCCGACGTTACAACAAGTATGATAGCACTGTCGACAGACAGGCGGACGGTAGCTTCCCTGACTGGCTAGCTTGATGGTTGCTCCATGACCGGCCGACTCGACGCCGTGAAGCTCACGACGATCGCGGCGGCGGCGGCGGCGGCGGCAAGGCTAAGCACGATGATGGTGCATCGCGCCGCTAACGGGCCCGCCGTTACCTCGATGAGTTTGTACTTGGTGTTACCGCTGCCGCTGCTGCTGCTGCCACCGTACCACCGTTTGGGGATCCCATCGCTGCCAGTGCTCCCGTGTTACGCCGGCCCAGCAGCACCGTCACCCGTTAATATCATCTCTTCGCGTGTATTTAACGACTTGCCGATTTGTGAAAAACCATGATACTGAAACCTACTGCTCATCGCGCTATCTGCCTCTAAAGAGAATCACCATGCCTCATGGTGTATATGCGTGCATGCATACAGATACACGGCTGCCGTGCGCTATATGCCAATTTGACCTGAACCTCTTTTAATTCTTACACATACGGTTGAATGCCGTCAGATGATATTAAAAATTTCATCAAAAACTATAGTTAACCGGACGCACGCCTATTATGGGTCACTGTCATATTTAACGACCTGCCGTCATCGAATAAGTGAGATCCTGAAAAGGCGGTATTATCACAAGGTCATCGCGTCGTCATCAAACTTTTCGCCGCCGCGTATAATAACAGTAGAACATTATCAGCAGGAGCTATAATAATAACTGCAGCAATAGCAATGGCGGTAGAACAACAACAACAACATAGGCGGTGACGATAGCGGCGCCATCGTCGTGATGTCTTTGAAGATGAGCGGGACGCCCCATCATCCCAGCTCTTTGGCCCGCTTCACAGTGATGCCAATGATGATGACAAGATATTCTTATTAATGTTCCATAGACCCTGCTTCTCTTGTCGAATAATTTGTAGCAATTCACTCCAACGCCAAGCTGATGCTTCTCTACTACTAGTGTTGTCCTATCAGCCATCAATTGCTGACATTATCCGTAGGTTCATTTAGGCCATCCGCCCTATCCGATAATTCTGTTCATTTGATTGGCTTAGCTGATCCGGCTACATTGCTGCATCGCTCAGAATTAAGGAACTCATGAAGTCATAAAACGATTTGTTTTCCACATGCATATATATAATGTACAAGTGTCACATGCGCCGCCTCTATGTTTCGTTTTTATTACCTTCATATCGTTAAAGACAGCTTCTTTCAATTACCGTTCGTCTATATTGTGATGCTGATGATGATGAGAATAACATTGCTATCCCAAGAAAAAAAATCCGTCTAACAACATCCATACTCGGCTAAACCTTGAGTGACCTAAGTGGCTTAATTATCTTGCCAGAAGACAAAGGGCTGCTTTACTGAAGCAGTTTTTCCCTTACACTTATTAGAAACACTAAACGGGAAAATCTTCGTACGATACCTGTGGCTATTTCGATTATTTCCAAGCATGGAACTTCAAATGTTGACGCGTAATGTGTAGCATCAATATATTGTATATAAGTTACGAATCTATATAAATGATGTGCTGGGACATAAATGGACATCGAATCAACATTTAGTGTTGTGCACACGGCTGTTTTTATTTTTGAAGAGATTTTCGAGCGTGGTAACAAACGGTAATATATACATTTTTATGAAACTCTGCTTTGAGCTGTCGACTATATCTGTACTAGCGTTTCGTGTTTCAACTAACGTACATCTCCTTCGCATTATGAGCGCATTTTCCTTCGCCGTGCATTATACTTGCGTCTCTTATTATCGGCCACATCTCACAGTTGCTCTATCTAGGGGTGTTTTTTTCTGGATCTGGGATAGAATAGGGAAATCGCTTGAAGGGGAGACCTGGAAGGGAACTCATTTCTCCTATTTCCCATGGAGATCAACTGTTGGTAACCTTCAATGCCGGAGGCACCGTAACCCACAAAAAAACGAGTGAGCCCCGATCTCCGTATCAATACGATAATCACCACTATGTTTATGGACATTAACATAGCAACAATAGTTTCGGTGATTACTATGATTTGCCACTATTTGTGTCTAATTCAACTGTACGCGTATGAGTAGCAATAGTAAAAGGGGCCAAAGTATATAGGTTCTTTGAACATGGCCTTGTTCGAGAAAGAGAGAGAGAGCACTCACGGCCGTCTGTCGATGAAAATGATGAATGCCAGCAGAAAGGCAGAGAAGGAAGAAGCTTGCTTCAGGTAAATGAAATACTTGTTAGTTTAATGTGATTTTGTTGCTGCTAGCCAAAAGCTGTCCTCTTCATGGAAGCTTCCTTGTTTGCTAATATTGCTTCCACTGATGTTGGAATCGATCCGGCCACTTCTTCCCACTCTAGTTTATTATCGCTTCCCTTCCTTTCTGTTTTTTCTATCCTTTTCACGCCTCGCTTCGCTGCTACCGGGCCTTTTGGTATCAGTGCGCGACTTCACGCTGTCCTGCACTTGTTGTTTACCATCGTTATGAGCACTCATTCGTTCACCAAGCTGATAGGTACTAAATTGACATCAATCTTTTTGAGTCAAGCTCTAAAAACATGGCTCGGCCTGTCAGCAGCCGAGAATTACGAGCGTGTTTGCCGCCGGCGTTGCCACCGCAGCAGCGGCAGCAGCAGAAGTCGTCATCATTTGACACTGTTTTCTTTGTTGTCCTACCACCCTCTAACAAAGTGCGGTGCAGGTATACAAAAAGTCTTATCACTCAGAGCTGGCCTAGTTGACCGCTCAGAACACCAATTTATCTTGTTACATCAAGCACAACCGAGATGCGTTAGACCATCTTACTTAATTACCTAGCTCTATACCACAGCTAGTTCTTTAAAATGTTTCAGTAACTAGCCTAGAAATCAGCTTGCGCGTTTATAGTTCTATCGGTTTCTAGACACTTTACCATTATCATTTGTCATTCTTTCCAAATCTAAAGGCATCTTTGCCTAAGTCGTATAATATACCCGTTCTATTTTATATAGAAATATTTATGAAGGCGGCGGAACCAGTTACGTCTACAGTTCTTCTGCTTGAAAAAGGTCCATATTGACGCGGTTGCTTATACCACTGCATAACACCCGACTGTGGCGTAGCAGCCCGTTCCTTCTTTTCGTCGTCTTTGAAAGCTCCTAGAAACTCTATCTTTCCTTTTTATTGGCCAAATTACTGGCTGGTTCCAGGGTTCCCGTCTATAATATGTACCATATAGTATTCAAAGCAAGCCGATATTTTTGTATCTGATATCTTTAAAAAAAATTACATTTTCATAAAGAGATCGTTGATACGAGGATGTGTTTATCAAGGAACATAGTGCCTATTATTTTTTGGAGAAATAATATGTGGCCGACAAAAGACCCAATTCGCTTAATCAGTCACAGTAGTGAAAATGCGTAATTTGACCGAATTCATTTCACCAAAAAAGACGCAAAAGTAAATTTCAATCACGACACAAAAACTTCTTGTACCTCTCCTTTATGCCTGCTCACCTAAAATAGGTTTTGCGCTGTCTGCCAGCCTAGGTACGTACCTATCTAGACAATAATAGTCCGAAGCAACTGTTGGTAATCCAGTCGAACCGCTGGATCAGGCAGCGGTCAGTCGATCTGTTATGCACCTTCAGCTTCTTCCCACCTTCGGATCGATATCCGGAGAAAGATCGCATTAAAAACGTCTTAGAGAGAGTAACGCCGATGGCGAGAAGCAGACATTTTAGAGAGTTCCGCCTAACAATAACCATGTAAATACATCTTGGTATGAACAGACGCACTAAGCTAGATGATAGCTATATAGGCATGCGGAGGAAAGAACTCATCTATAGGACTGTGTATAGTTCTAGCTACATTTATGTACATAACTCTAATATCTTAAATTGGGTTTTTACCATTGAGACAGAATGGGTCAGCGAATAACCGATGTAGAGCGAAGCGCGCAGGTACCGATGATTGCCAGCATTGTGCCGATGCTGATACTACCAACTGGTGTTGCTGGCGTTATAAACGCTGATGTAGATCCAGAATGATTTGGTGGCGACCGTGGCCTAAAGTGTGCCCAGTAGAGAAAAATGCCCAAAAGCATAGCCAGATATGCTATAGAACAAGGGCACAAAACAGAGAGCGAAATTGACCAGACTAAACGACTGTTTCGATGATGACGATGATTACGACAAGATATCCTTGTTTGTATTAGACCACCTGTTTTTGAACGACTATCTTTTGTGCATTTGCGGTAATGTGTATGTGCTTGGGTCTATAATGCTTGCCACTGCGGTCCTGTCGATTGTCTTCATTTTGACAAAGCGTGCCAACCACACCTGAATCAAACAAAGACAAAAAATAAAAACAGCACCACGCGGAAGAAGAAGAAGAAGAAGAGAACGTATACAAAGGCAGTAAAAAGCGAACAAATAGAAATAGAACAAAGCAAATTGCTCAAGTATATCCATTAAAATCATAGAAACGCAGTATTCCTATCATTTTTTTTTTTTTTTTCGAACGAACGAACGACATTTATTCCTATGATTTCGACTCAATCATTGTGAATGTGGTGAGACGTCATGGTAGAGAATCGATAACGAGAATCGGCCGTACTCTCAAGCCAGTCACATATCGCTCTTCTATCGACACAAGCTGACGGCTCAACATCCTGAGGCATACACCGTTGGCGTATAGAAAGCGGTTGTTTTATAGGTAGCTTGCTTGCACACTAAAGCGGCCTACGTTTTAAATCGGCGTATTTTACTTCCTACTATTTTAGGGGTCAGCCGTTTGAGGCAGTATTTCACGGCAGTATCGGGTGTTAAACTAGAAAAATATGTGACATACACGTAGCACGAAATATTTCCGATAGTGTAATCGTCTTGTGGCAAATTCGTGTGTTCCCATTGTTGCTATGCTAGCATAAATCATCGCTATAATATATCTATATATATATATATATATATATATATATGTAGGAAAAGCCATATACATATATAGGAAAAGCCATTTGAACATAAAAATTTGGGAAAAACTTGCCAGCCTTTAGGACAAAGTCCGTATTAGGCCAAGGCGGCGGACGCAGACTAGAAGACAGCAATAAAAATCAAAAATAAATACCAAGAGTTAGCAAAAAACAGACTATATTCTTTTGAAAGCTTTCTATTCAACTTTTTACCCAGAGTCGCTTTACTTTGAATAGACTCCAGTATTTTTTCGTTTCGATTTCCCATAGTCACCATTTGATTGTTTAATAAGGCAAGTGCCCACCCGGATGGCCATCTATTTAGAAAAATGTGGAAAAAATGAAAACATTATAATTGCTAGAGAAAACGAAAAAAAAGAGATGAAGAAACATATAAACAGTTCTATATGTTTCTTGTGTTTTTATTATTATTATATTATTGTTGAATGTATGTCGTAGATGAAGTCAATGTTTTTGTTCTGGCATTTTTGCTCGGATTTTGCCTCTCGGGAGCCTGGCCTTCGTCGCATTTATTCGTTTAGAATCACTGCTCACATCATTAAATGAAAACAAAGCTGTACGCATTAACGCCAAACGTTTCTCGGCCAAGGGCCGACTACAATCTCGTAGCCTAGGTAAGTTCTAACTATCAGTCTCGAGCATCCAATTGATACCATTGAATTACCGGGAACTGTAGGTAGTTGTGACGATGATTAATTAATGTTAATTGTAGTTTTACTCTATCGCGTCCGTCTGCCTTTAATGAAGCCGGTCAAAGTGTTTACTTCTGGTCTCGTTCATGTCGTCATCTGATTTATACTATTGTAGGTATATTGATGGAAAGAAAGGAAAACGAACGAAGCGAAGTTGTGTACAGGTACCAGTCACAAACCTAACTAGCCTTGGCTGTCATTCGACTAACTATCAGACCGACTGGACTGCCCACTTCGCCATAGTGGCCACCATCTATGTACAGATGGTGAACATTTAGACAACTCATCCGGAGTGTCCATCCGTGTACGTTAATGAAACGAAACTAAGACCGTTGAACAGTTATCTACCCTGCAGTTTAGATGGGTGTCTATGTCTAGCAGACCTGCCTTCCGGCTTCTGTTCATTCTAGTTATATGTGTTAGCAGTGTGTGAATATGGTCATCATTAGTGTGTACACATAGAGTCAATACAACGAAGTCTGCACATATTTTTCTAATTAATGTTTCAAATTGATTCAGCAGCAATTACCTCAAAAAATATGTAGTGAGTGTTTTTAGGAGAACCGATCTTCGCACGATATTTTCAGCCCATCAAATGTTTAATGGCGTCAAATTCAAAATTTCTTTCACTTTGTTTAAGCTGTCAACAACAGCCCCCTATCTGGTAGAAATAGGACCAGTGGAACATAAGTCCTTGCTGTTTAGCTTCATGCTAATGCCTACCCTGGCCTATCGTTAGCAAAAGAGAAAAAACATTTCGGGAAGGCCACGTCACAATAGATAGTGGCAGAGTTTAAGCTCTCGCGACAAATCACCGGAGTAACCAAAAATCAAAATCTTCGTCTACTTTCTTTCACTTATTGTCATTTGTAATTTTTCGAATAAAAGCAAGGAGCATCACGCACGAGTTTGTGTTGTCTTATACACCAATAATCTCTACTTGCCTAGCAGGAGTCGCTACCGCTTTCAACAGGCTTTGACTAACTCATGTCGAACCACTGGCCCCATTTTCTGTAAAGACAGTTTTTACCCCATTTTATCGAGGAAAGTGTCACTTATGCAGGACGATGTCGGCGGAACTTGGTGATTTCGGTTTGGTAAAGACTGCCTGTATCAAGCGCGTTCGAAGGTTCGATTCTCCATTCTGAAATGTACTCATCTACGTACTTACATGGAACGCCATTATTCTGTGAGGAAAGGCAGCGATTCAGACTAACCTAGAATAGTCGATACCGCCAGCTGATAGGCGATTTTAGGGGCAAATTTGAGTGAGATAGAACCAATCTTTGGTCATGTAAGGGCAACGGACGGTAGCGCTTCAAAAAATAGTGGGCGGACAACTCGGCGAATCATAGCATTTTACGCCGCAGCCGCTAGCTGCAACACATATTTTGTCAGACGCCTAACTTTTCTGATCTAGACAAAAACCGTTGTTGTGCACATAATTACCGTTTCTGAACTGATTATGCAGCTTAATATTGTATTATGGTCTTTCTTGTAATTTATTATATATACTAACCCGGACAAGTTCCGATTGGTTGCTAAAAAGCAAATTATTGGTGATTTATTAACAGCAATATGTAAAACACAGTAATACGCCACGTTATAAAGCAATTCGTAACTCATTTCAGAGAATCTAAGCTTTAAGTTACGACTGATGTTTGTGTTCCTGTTTTTGCTCGATAATTGCCATTTGACCGGCGTTCCTTAACACACACCTTTAATAACACGACGCATCATTGTTAAGAAGATTGAAACAATTACCAGAAGCGGTGCATTTACCGTTACTGTTGGGCTATAATATATACATTCCTAAAAATCGGAATCTATTGAAAACGTTCGAACTGTGTCCGTCGTCTGTCTGGCTGAACGTTGCCATTACAGTTTATTTAATCTGTTGTCATTTTCTTCTACCTCGCCCAAAAATAAAAAAAGGGATGCCAGTAAGAGAAATGGGGATGGGGGTTACCGAATCGGCGGTTGTCAAATGTAATGGCTGGGCCGACGATACGTCTGATAAGGATCTATAGAAGGCGCGTAATCAAACGGGCGAGAAATGGAGCCCGTTCGTTAAATTCGTTTATAGAATAGTGCATGTAAGACATTCTATGCGTCTTGTTCGAGATGGGGGTTTTCTAAAGGTATAACTTTAAGACCGTTTTTATGCAGAACATTTTTTTAAATTAAAAAAAAAGAGAGCGTGACGTTTATGTGCTAAGTACTTAAATTGCATTTGAATAGTTAGAGGAAACAAACTGGAAAAATATAAAGCCGAATGTCTTATTATTTACTGATACGGAAAGAGGCGCATGATCTAAGTTAAACTGGTTGGAACCATCATGAAACGTCATATTAAGCATTCTCCTCTATGATAAAGTAGTCGTGTTCTTTTAGCTACTTACTTGACGTAGATAAATATCTCACGGGTTGAAATACTGCAGTAACTATACAAGTAGCATACTTAAGTCGTTTCGGGGGCGTATCAGGTCACGAGATCTAAATGGCTACATTTTTAGCAAAATGCGATCCTGAATTTTTGATTGAAGTTTATTCTTTTCAACGAAATGGCCCTATTATTCAAATACACACCCCATGGCAACAATGATATTCGGAGCAGTTTAATCGATCTGCTGTCATCATTTCAAGTCGTATACAAAAAATACTGATATCGTTTATATTTGGCTTATCTGAGATGTTGTTTTCACTAACTAACTAGTTTTGTCATTTGAGTAGTCCAATGGTTAGGTTGATTTAAAGGAGAACACAATGGGCATTATCTACGATATCATCTTTATCAAGGTATCCTCAAAGTGCACGTTAAAATTATACTTTCGTAATTAGTTTCAAAGTCATATAGAGTTTTGAAAAAAAAAGCTTGCTCCATGCTATTACAGTAACCTATTTTGGGCCGTGTTAGGTAGACACAGTTCCATCATGTGTAACTAATTCACGTGTCGCAAATTTTATTCTTCTACTGGATGTCAAGTCTTTCCAATCACGGGAATAGCAAATAGCTTTCCACCCGGAAGGTCATTTAAAGACGCTGGTAGCGTTAATTAGACTAATTAAATACTGGAAATTTTATGTTGGTAGGGAGTCTTCAAGGCCATTTTTGATAGCGGAGATTGCATCACCGTGAAGGACTTGGAACGTTGCAATCATTTTCTTGGCGTAACCTCAGACACAACACAACAGAGGTAACACAAATAAAAAGACATCGGCATCGCGAAGACAGGATAGAACCTGATTTCGTCGTCGTCTAAATGCTTTATGCACACCTCGTGTGACCTAAGCAGGCATTGTGGGACTTCAGGCCTGCTACCTGGAGTGTAGCTTCCTTTGATGGCTCAGATTGATTAGCCACTAAAACCGCTTATCTCGAAATAGATATATGTATACATAAAGTATTTGTTGGCAGGTGCCACCGACGGGCGGAAAAGCTAAGGCCGGCTATTTGTCAATGGTGGAGAAGGCATCGAATCTTCTGTCTAGCTCCCTCGAAGTGTTTAGGATTCTTCTCCTAGTAGACCTAAAAAATTGGCTGACGCAGCCGAATAATAAATCATTGCCGGAATATCTACTTTTATTGATTTGGAAATGGACTAACAGTTGAAGTAGAAGTAACAATTATGCAGTTTGGTTTTAGATAAGTTCAATTTTAGCAGGAATAAAAAAGGGCTTTGGTAACATTTCGCAAGCAATTACACTATCATTGGCAATTGATTCCCGTTTAACGCTCTCGTTTGTCCGGAACAGATGTATCGTTTCATTGGTAAGAAAAAAATGTAGTTTGCTTCGCTTCTGGTTTTTATCACTATCTCGTGGCGCTCCATAAGAATCAAATGAGTCAACGTACTTTTCGTACTGTTACTTTAGTATCTACTGTGGCAAGACTACTTTGTTTCACAGCCGTAAAAACAGTTTAAATAAACTTAAAATAGTCTTTTTGTATAGCATACTTTTTTGTACTTGATCTAATAGGGTTTGAGTAATGCTGTTAGTGTGTATGTAGCGCGGACCGATGAGCGTGGGGCTCGGCCCCGATGGTCCGCCGAAACCACTACCGACAGGTTTTTAGTGCCTCTCGTTTATGCCACTTTAACAGTCCCGCGCTTTAATTTATAGGACTACAGACAGCGAGGGCTGGCTAGTGCCACGTGGTCATATGGCCGAGGCCTCCTCGATTGGGTTCCCTATGCCAAACGAACTATTTTCTAGGTGGGGCAAGTTGTAACCTCTCCGCCCGCCTGGAGAACCTAAACTTAGGGCGTCGTGTGTTTCTTTGGGTCTGACGAGCCTAGCCCTGAAGAGTCCATGATGAGTCTGCTTGCTCCAACTCAGGTCTCTGTGGGTTGTGTTCTACAAAGTCCCTAGCTCCGTTTGTGAGAGCAGCTATAAAGCTAGTCGTTTGTTGTGTATCTTAGCAGTACCAATGCATGGTGAAGAGTGTGATTAGGGCATATTAAGCAAAAATCCAATGGGGCTTTCTCTATCCGACGTGAATAACTCTGAAAGAAACCGTATCTTATAGGAAAGTGCATCTGTTTGATGGTAAATATTACGTCTCTGACGTCAGCTCCTAGTGCAAAGCGGGGAATGGCAGACCATCTATTCTGCCATTTGCCTAGTATTGCTTCTCTTGGACCTATTGGTGGCTCTTTTCATAGTGCTGGTCTCTCGTTGAAATGCCAGGCAATTGATTCTGCTAGCATAGTGCTAACTGTACGATTCGCCTGAGCTACTTTAAGTGTTAACCCTTTCTGATCCTTAGAAAATAATTTTTTCGGTGGTTGTAGGCAATCTTGTATTTACAAAAGCGATAGAAAAGCTATGAACCCCACCACTGCAATAAAGAGCCTCGGTTTACCTTGTGACATGCCTTCGTTTTACCAGTGTTTTGGCTAACGTGGGCTTGCGCCGTAAATATGTATTCTGCAGACTAGCCGTTGAAAAGTTCGTCTTCTATCCATTTTTTGTATTAGTGATTAATTAGTTCTGATAGGCTGAGGGAGTCGGCACCCATCATTAAGCATACCTAATCAACTTGAAAAGAAGTAGCGAGTTAAATTCCTGTGTATTAAACTTGAATGTATATGGAAGCTGGAAAGGATCCAATAAGTAAGTGCCTATTTATAATACACTTCAGTTAAAAGCGCTTCTGCAAACTGGAGAAATTACTAGGAAATTATAATTATTTCAATGTAGTAAAATTTGTAAAAATCGAGCAATCGATGCGGAAACAATATAATAGGTTTGCGGATGGCAAATAAGTTTCAAGTTTAGATTGAGAGTGTATGTGTTGAAATTGCAGTCCACTTTTCTTAACGACCTATTATTCCTAATTTTAAAGTTACGCATCATTTAACTACGAATGTATGTTTGATCATTTGTATATTCGATTACCCTTGAAGCTTAATTCTCTTTTCTCATAGAAAACGGCTTGTTATAGACACAAGCTTATACAATCAGAAAAGTTTAGGGGATTATCAAAGATTACATAAAATGGCTGTGCGCTACAATTTGAAAATCCTGTTCCCATCATATGCAAAAATCGGAAAGAGTAAGGTTCATTCGAAGTGGTCTGAGCAGAGAGGAAGCGTCATCCAGGACGTTTGAGCGTAAAGTCACTTTCTATAATGATATTGGGTGCAAAATATATCTTCTTGATATTGTTCCTGGCTGTCCTTGTGCAAGACCACTTAGGATCATTATTCGACGAAATGTAGATGAAAACTGGACTGCATTGTTAACGGCTAACCGTTGATCTATTTTAACAGCAAGAATAAGGGGGATCCAGTGGCGGTTATTCGAAACCTTATTACAAACACATACCCACGGCTCACCACGACATAGCTTTGGGAGTTTAGACAAGGAGATTCGCAATTCATGGAATTGATTGTTATGCTGAGATAGGGCTTATGTGCGTAGTCGTAACTCTCTGAGCATAATTTACAACTGTGAGAAGTAAAACCGTATCCGGGACACAGTTTGCTGCTTAAGGTAATAGCGAATGAGTGAACAAAACTCTGACTCGTTCGGTTCCGTGTGTACCAACGCGTGAGCTCATGGCGTAATAGTAATTAAGTGTTTCTATAATATTTTCTGTAAAAAGCTTTGCACTAAGTCGCATATTGTGAATAAGTAGTTTTTGATAATAACGGTTGTTAACGCGAATTTAATTATTGTCCTGAACGAGTCCTCGAGCATTTAGGCTTTTGTTTTTAGAACCACGAGCTTGTGCCAAATATTAGCTTGGCAATTGTTTAGCTGTTACCAACCGGCAGGATCCAATAATAGCGACAATGTTCTCTGCCTTTCACCGCCATAGAGGTTGATTCCGAGAACATACCTTGCTCTATTTAGAACTGATTTTCAGCTGCCCTATTGTCTGGATTAGCCTTGGAATTGCCAAACGAGTGTTGTCATGAGACAAAAGAACAATTACATTAGTCTTCCTGTAGCTCTTATACTCCTTCGCTTTTTATCTTTTTTCATAAGTCATTTGTTATTATTTGCCAACATTGGAACTTGATGCATCGGTGGCGGACACCCGTGTTGTTTAATGGATTCATTTGTATGCACCCGATACGTGACCGTCACGAACGTTGGAAATTTGTCTAGAAAAAGTGTGTAGGGCTGATAGATATGGCTGGCAAAAAATTCCGAAAACTTCTTCCCGAAAACTTCGTTTTTGTTTGAGGAAGAAATGCTACTACTGTTAGAGTCGTCAAGAACGTTGGGTGAACAATTGGTGAAACCTTAATTTTTACTGAAGACAAAATCTCATTCCGCATATTTTTTCTTCTTTTTTTTTTATAAAAGTTAGTTGAATTTTTCTAGACATCAAATAGGATCCAATTAACTATTTCTAATTAGCAAAGTGAGTAAACCATGCATTATTACTTAAAGCGATTTGCACAGTTTTACATTTAGAATTTCTAGATAGACCCACAAAGCTTTGTCTCGTCCTGGTCGCTTCTACCAGCTGCGTAATATCAAGGTAGAAGGCAAGTCAAAATACCTTGCCATTTCGAGTCGCCCGTTGATTACACGAATCTTTTCTTAGGACACTTTATACACAAAAGCCTCTGCATTGTCATGCCTGTCTGCGTTTACCTTACTTCGAATTCGATTTTTTCCACTGATCTGTGATTGTGCGTTGTTTAGCTTTCCCTAGCAAAGGTAGAATGCCCTCAATGTCGGCAGCTAGCAGACAAGCTTCGAAAAAAAAAGAATGAGAGTGAGTCAATACGAGACATTTTGTCCCCACTTTCCTCCATCTCATAAATTTTTCCAGTTTTATGTAAAATACTTCCTCTAAATATTTCTTCGGCTACAGAACACGGCTACAGAACGCTGTATGTAGGAAAAATAGCATTCTGTCGTTTACCACGACAAGTATTTACCCGCCTATCATTTAATTGGATTCTAATATATTGAGAGCCTTCGAAGCCATGAACTATATCAAACACTCTCAACATTTCTAAAATAGTCTAAAAATATGAATATATTAGCAAGGCGAATGACTCGAAAGACCTTTCCGGCTTCGAACACGAACTTGATGTTATCTTAGGCTTTCTCTGCTTAACTTAAACTAACACAGACTACCAAAACGGACTTACTTTTCTTATTTAAGAAGTACAATAACGAATAAAGTTGATCTGCTTAAAGCACAAATATTAACAGGGAAGACAAGACTTATAGTTCTACCGACCGTTGTTGTACAGTATTAACGTGGCCACCTACTAATCGTAGGTAGCTTTTATTTAGGGTTTAAATCATGCGGTGACATATTTGTTTCGTCAAATTAAAAGTCATCTTTCGGCGCAACGCCAAAGCAGGTTTTGACATGATTTTCAAAACGTTACACAGCGTGACTTTCGATGTGGCCTCCCGTCAAGACTATCTGGAGTCAGTTCTTCCACTTTAGACTTTCCCTTACTAGACTAAAGCAATTAGGCGCTTTTTATTGTTTTTTACGCGTTCTTCTCCTCGAGGTCGAATATCTCGCAGAAATCCTTGAGGGGAGCGAGACCCATAGTTGTACGAAGTCCGCAACATGAATTTCAGGCAACTAGGCGTCATCATGGCCGACTAAAATTTAGACTTTTTCTAACGAGTTGTTTTTATGACTCTCTATGAAAAAAAAAAAAGGTATGACGATGATTTTTTTCATGCGCTTCTGTCATTTTGAACGGTGATCGGTACCCTATGCTGTCTCTATATACCCTAAAAGTTACCTCGATTCGGAGCGTAGATTGATAAGGAGTAGAAGATAAAAGATTTTAAAGAGATAAAAAAATTAAAACGTTCTTTTTGCAGATGCGCGAACGCTATCCTAATGGCACAAGTGAATAGGATGACGTTGTTGTCGAGGCCCTCCTTCAATTAGGCTTATTACATATGGATTTAACGGATTCGAATCTGGGATGTACGACGGCCATATGCGTTTATCGTAGGACATATTCAGATTCTCAAGCAGTCAATCCCGAACCAACCAGTTAACATGAACTGATTTATCACTTTGCTAGAACACCTATTCTTTTGTTTAGCTCTCTCTGCGGGAAGTTTTCTTCGCGTAAGGAGCTTTATTAACATCTGCTCTTCGCTCAAAATTCAATGACGAAGCATTTCTTGCCGCCACAGCCGCAAGCTGGCTTATAGCCTGTTTAGAGCAAGCTTTCATGTTAGGGTGCGAGTTTTGGCTGGCCTCAGCGGTGAAGTAGCGCGCAGTTAGTCGGTTTAGATCAACCACCATCAAAAGGTTCACATATATATACAGAGGATTGGCCTGTGTTTGTTGCAACTTCTAGATGTTAGTTGTTTCTACTGAAATGGGATTATAGAAGTAGCTTTGGTCAGTGCTATTGTTTCTTCCAA
This sequence comes from Varroa destructor, assembly GCF_002443255.2. Classification (NCBI taxonomy): domain Eukaryota; kingdom Metazoa; phylum Arthropoda; class Arachnida; order Mesostigmata; family Varroidae; genus Varroa; species Varroa destructor. The sequence continues at coordinate 22,483,128 of NW_019211454.1, forward strand.
ACCGGAAAAGCTTATTCATGCATCGCTGAGCCATGTGTGTGCTTTGAATTGCCACTTGCTCTATATAGTAATCATTTTGAATGTTACGTCCTGTACCGACGTACGACATTCCAACAGAAAACCGGCTCCCAACGCAACATGAAATGTGTCTACGGCCAGATTCGAACGTAGACCACCGCGTGTCATTAAATCGTTGCATACGAACAAGTTACCCCGATATGCCATCTACAAGACAGGTGCCCTCCTGTACAGAAGATAATGTCGTTTGTAATAATGCCTTTAATCGAAAATTTGTTTCCATTTCACCAACGTTATTCTAAAATAAGGGTGCTATTACGAAATAAACTTTATTAAGATGACATTTCGATAGAATATACATGAACGTTACATGTGTTACTCACCTGTCCAGAGCGTTTTGCCATAGAACCGGATTGAAAACATCGGAGCAGGAAAAGTAAGTTTATTACTTTATTACATAATATTAAATATTATCTTCCATATAAATATATTCTTCTATATCTAAAATGTACAAGACACCAGGTGTAAGCCAGGTGGGCAGCTGAGCCACCGAGCCATTCAGGGAATCAGAGTATAACATAAACACTATCAAAAGCCTTGTCAACTGGCAACTGATTAACTGGCTACAGTGTCCTTCTGTTTCCTCGATCTTAAGCACAAATTACTTCAAACAGAAAGCCTGACGATCCCTATCATCGGCCGTTTGGCCGAGGCCAACGATTTTTTTTCCTGCTTTAGCCTTTGCTATCAACTAAATAGCTGGCGGCAGAAATCTTGTGCATGTCTGATATACGATTTGAATGACCCAGTTGGGTCGTGTCCGACTCTCGTTGACTGGTGCTTAGTTGTTTCTGTAGTGCCAATTTACCGCATGCTCTCAGTGTTTCTTGATATCCTCGTCATCATCATCCGAACCACTATCTCCGACTCCGAGTGCCTGGGCTACAACATTCTGAAGCACTGAGGATGCGCTAGGAATCAACGGCCGAGTATTACTTACAGGTACGTCACCTAATCACAGAACGGAAAAGCGTTAGTAAACACTAAGCAGATTTAACTATGTTTATGTGCAGTGTATGTGTTTAAATAGTATGCGAAGTATTAGTATTTGAAATGCTGTCACAAGGAGTTGTGGTGATAAAAGGCAAATCTTATTAGTAATAATAATAATAAATAAAAAATGGAATAAAAGACACAAACTACTGCCTGCAAAGCGAACACTGCGAGCTTTTGTATGTTTGAGAGAAAGGGGGCAATATTGCTAAAGTACAAGTTTAGCTAAAAAGCGTAAAGGAGTTTAATTGTCGTCGAAGAACTGTGTGAACACTTGTCTGCTGTACGAATAGTATAAGAGGACAGCAGACCCCGAGCAGTAAAATGCAATCCACAGATAATAGTGATTAGTAAAGTTGTAATTGGGAATGAATATACGTTAGCTAAATCACCTACCAGGTTTTTCGGCACTCTTAATGCAGAGGCTCGCCACTCGTGCGATCGTTGTAACACTGTCAGGTACGCAGCACGACCTTCTCCAGCGGTTGGGTCCTGGAAAGGCGTACATGCCGCAGCAATCACTACCTGGACAATCAGACGAACCTTCACATTGATGCAAATAGGAGAAGGGAAAAGGGCACATCTTATAATAGCCGAAACCGAGGTCAATTTGACTGAGGGCAGAACTCACTTGCGAGGCGATACTCGATGTAGAGGAGTTAGCGCTGGCTGAACTTGCTTGCCGCGACTCTCCAACCGTTACTATGGAGCTTAGCTGTTGGCCTTTGTTTGTCTTGCTGTTTCGCTCATGTGCATCTTTTGTGGCAGCACTCAGATACTCGGCATCTGCATTCGTACCCTGAAGAACAAGCGCCTGGCAGTTTCTCACCGCAAGTACGAGGATCGCCAATACAACTAACTGACAAATAACGAAACTGCTGCCCATCTTGGACGTAGCAGCGCCGTGTTGGTAGGAAGAGCTTCGACAAGCAAATGCAGTCGCGCGTTGGCTTTGTTAGTGGTTCAGTGTCGTTGTATTTATGAGTAAAGGTGAAGACCCCACCACATGCTGCGAGAGGCGGACGGGCCGCGGCCGATGGTCACGAGGGCGACGAACCAGGGAGGCAAGTGCCGCACCGGAAGTGGTCCTGCGCAGGCGCCCAACATTGGGCAATTCGGATTCCTTGGCACTACTCGCTCAATTCATTTATGAACGTATACACGCACAATGAAACCTCGTTGTTATTATTAATCTTCTTATTTGTTATTTTCATTATTAATACAGACTAGGATTAGTGGTCGAAGAATAAATGAGAGGTATAATATTTCGAATATCATATGTACAAACAGTTTTAGCAAAGGAAGACAGAAGAAGCAGATTGTTCTAAATCGTTCGATCGCCCGTTGCCGATGATCGCCTGTGAACGCAGTTGCATTACTATTTTCTCGTGTGCGAAAGCGCTGGATACCACAGCACAATTGATACACGTTCCGGCCAGGTCGAACTATTAGTCGATGACTCCGGGAAGAGGCGCACCCGGAGGGCCAGCAGCCAACATCGGCTAAAGGCAAATCATAAGAGCCACAACGAACGAAGATAATCTTCAAATGATCTGATGGGAGTGAGCCTTCTTCGGCGGCGCCAGGAAACAAGGGCCCGTCTCTCTTTTAGTTACCATTAGATAGCCGCTGTGTAACGATTAGCACAACTATATAATTGATCTTCTGGACTAATCTGAGCAAACAGCTTAAACGTTGCTGGTGTAATGAGAACGTGTCTTCTGCGCTAGCGCCGATGGCATTTCCTGAAAAGAAAGTCTGCGAAAAATTTTACTATATGACGGCAAACTACAACCGCAATACTATCATTATTGCGGATGTCCTCGTCGAGCTCCCGAGCTTAGTCTTAATAAATCAATAGCAAATTACAGGCCACGGTACGTAAAAACATACCAATTCTACCTTATGACGTCCCACAGAGGCCGGTAATCGTGAAGTACTTTAGGGTGAATTTGTTATATACTGCTTCCAGTAAGTTACCAAGACACTTCAGGAAAATCCGGCTAATTTGCACCAAAATAAAACAGGTTATTAAAAGTATTCGTCGTTACCGGGCCTGGTAAAAACACGACTGATATACAGAGCGTACCTTATTTTTGGAATAAAACGACCAACACATTTTATAATTGGAGAAATCGTAACCGTAGGAAACATTTTTTTCAGCGCAATTCGACAAATCAGGCCCATTACGATAGAATAAGCACGCAAAGCGAAGCTGTGACGCAAATAGGCATTAGAAGGACATGATACTTTGTTGTGACTAAATAAAAAATTATTCGTATTGGCTATTTCGATGCAATTATTTTTAATGAGTTCGTTTATTGCACGGTCTGGTTTAACAGAAACTTTACTGAATTGTCACGGGCGAATGTTATAAAAATAAGGATAAAAATTTTTCCGTGTGAGAGTAAAAGCCTGAATCCTTTCTATTCCTCGTGTAAGGCTTTTACATTCAAGCAAAGTTTAAGATCGAGAAGGATTAGTTTCTGATTAATACTGAAACTACCCGAGATATTAATTTTTGCCGTGAACTAGCCGAATTACTTTTTGTTTTAAAGCGTTGACGATTTCTACCCTCGACTCGCATAGACGGTTTTGAGCCTTAGCGTCGGTAGGAACTGATAACAACGTTAATAAATATGGCACCGTTACTTTCAGCTACATTCCGTAAACAAATGTTATGCATTAGGCCCAAATGATTTAAAGTTGTGCGGTCTTTCCAAAAATGATAAACAATGCTATGAATCGTAACAGGCACAGAATAGGCGTGCTGCTATACAAATGATATGATCATATTCGAATCAAAATGTACCAGACTGTGCTAAGTCTCTGACTAAGGACCAGGGGTCGCGGGTGGTCAGCCGATTAGGGAACAGTGCAAGTGTAGAAGACTACGTGGCAGTCGTATGACGTGCGTGTATAAAATATGAACACGTACATACAGGACAGCTTCAAAGGGAAGCTGAACGACCGTTCCTCTCCGAGAAGTGCTAAAGTTACTTTGAACCTCTTTTGCTGCTATACAAAGAACAAAGAAATGTTTTACCGATCCGTGTGTGCGGAACGGACACTACTGGATTAGTTCGTTGTCAGTCTCAAATTCAGAGTGTTCTTGGTTGGCAGGACCGCAAAATCTAGCTAACCTCCTCACAAGCATTCGAAGCCGATATTATTCCCACGTCAAGTTAGTTTGAGTATTCCAAGAGTAAATTTCGGGAGAGCCTGACCCCTGCAACAAACAGAGCCTACATGATTGCGCAGGTTGGGCCTGCTGGCCTTAAGCGCGGGCTAGCATATCACATTACAGTTTAGTTGATACTGAGGCCAAGGCAGGCAGCGCAAATGCACCTATTTATGGGTTTTTTCAAAAGGGATAAACTATCTCGAAGCGGTCTGAAAGGACCACAAATTGTCAGCCGAATCATTTGAGCACACACTTGCGCTCTCAACAAGCGCTGATTGATGCCGAGCCACTACGACCACTTCAGCTCCTGTGACAATAACAGGAGACTGCTGCTTGTCTCGGCTCGTAACCTGGCGTGCGTGGATGCGTTGGTTTGCCAAACATGGCTGCCTGATCGACGGCGCCAGAAGCAGTGGCATAGGATGAGAAGGCCGCCAATGCAGCATGATCGTTTGTACGAAAAGTTGGGGCTATGTAAGCTATAATTTACTTAACGCTGTCGTTGAGAATAACCAACTCGACGAGAAAGAAAGAAAGAAAGAAACAAACAAATGTAACAATATATTAGTTCATTCATTTTTAAGCAAGTATCTATTGAAGGCACTGATATAATTTGCCAAAGTGTCCCACAAGGTAGAGTTATATGGGCCAGTAACGATTACGTGCAAAAAAAAAGTTCTTATTCTAGAAAGGCTTTGGTTGTGGCTAGAGACACCGATATTTTTTAATAGTTCACTGCAGTGTTGAGCAGGTCGAAAGGACTAATCATTAGCCTACCATGAATCTGTCCTGCAGTGTGAAGCCTGCTTACAAATGGACCAGATAATAACTCATCAACGCGTTGTTTGTTGCTCGAGAAACGCTGAGAAAATATAGTAACAATGCAAGCACCGTTTTAAAATTATCTTAGCAGTTTTAAAAACGGTACGCACATTGTTATCTAGCCTATATGGCATTATTATGGTAGAAATAATTATCCATGACGAACTTTGATCATGGCCATTTATGAAAATTCAGCGTCCCGTATAGTCCCACATAGTGTAACTTATTACTTATTTATAGTTCGCTGTTGAAAATATCGCTTTAAAATAAGCGAGACTGTGGTGTAGAATCGAAATGGCTATTTCAGTTCTTTATCTAAATTGCTAAGGGCAGGCCAAGGCCTGGTTTTCCCCTTTAGTTAAGCTCAACTTAGTTAAAAACAAAATTAAATATTCTATATGCAATTCTTAAAAATTGCGACGGCTTTACCAATTATTTTATATGTTTATTTATAAACTTATAAGCTTGAAGGTCGGCCGAAACAGGCTGCATCAATACGAAAAATGAAATAAGTTGAAAAAGGTTAAAAGTGCTACAAATTACCAAAATTGTCTTCTCAAGCAGGCAAGTAAAAAGGCGGTGAAATCGGTTCTGTGAAGTAAGGCGGCCTTCCTTTTAAATTTTGGTTAAATGTTCGATGTGGATAGCTTAACACAAGGTAGGTAGGTACTCCACTTGCTGACTGAGGTGACACAGTCAATAAGTGGCTTGAACATAAACCGAAGTAAACGAATGAGCCTAGGATCAACTTCTACGTTGAGCTATAGGCGTTGGTGGGTGGAGGATTTGGGATTTATGCAGTCGGTACACAAAAGAAAGAAGTAACGCGGGACCGGTCATGCGTGTTCACCCCACCACTCCGAAAATCGCGCTGTCTAAACAGACTCCCCGGCAGGACCACGTACCTCATAAACGTGAGGATCTGCAGAGTTTGATGGGAACAACAAGTGATTCGTCCACGATAAGTATTTAGTGTGAAAGCTTATTCTGAGTTCCGCACAAATTATATTTTGAATACGTATAGATTATGCAAATACGCTGTAAAAACGACATACACTGCTCGAAGTGATTGATGTATTTCAAAAGTTCAAAAAACTTATTATTAAACTGTACTAGGTAACTTGTATATCTCAAACTAAAATATATTGTAGCTAAGGCAATTCATTTTAAAGCAAAAAAAACTGTGTGTTTTTACTTATCATCAGCATTGTTATTTAAATACTCTAGTAATGTGTCTAGGGCAAAAAGGTATGGATAATTATAGTATCTAGAATTTTGTAGGTGACGGTCGTCGTGATCGTGTTATTTTACTACCGGTATTGTTATCATTATTATTAGATTATGACATTGTTATTTCGTACAATTTGGACAGAGCTATTGCAATAGAGCCCCATCATCGGAATCACTGATAACGATTAAGGATGCCGCTCATAATGGTAAAGGGGCCAAATGCTTTCTGAAACCTACATATCTATTACACGTTACCCTCATGCGTGTTACATTGAATATTCATTAAACGAAAAAAATGACCATTTTCTAGTTTCTTTTCTTTGCTTGATTCAAACTATTGTCATGCAACGTCTACGGCCGAGATAAAGACATTGAATCAATCTCTGTTTAGAGGTGCACTGAATAACAATAGAAAAATACGAACGCTTCCAAAAACGAATTCAAGGTTCTTTACGTTTGTCCTTTCTTAGTCAAATGAAAAGCACGATTTCGTTAAGATTAGCCAGAAGTCACCTCAAAGTGCTAAGCATATATGATGCTAGATTAGGAACTAGAGTAGATCTTTTCCACTGTTATTTTGTTGATATTCCTAAATAGGGCCAGTGTATTCCAGTGACAAAAGAAGATAGAAGAAATTGTCTTAACTGGCCCCCGGATCGGTTAGGTGTAACGCAATACGAAACAGGCGAATGAATAACAGTATATTATAAGCTTCTCTAGCCCTTGGTGACTATGCTCGTTCTTACGAAGCCCCTTTTAACATTTTAAGCTAAGAAGCGTATATTGATTGATTTCTTTAATTTTTCGAATTTGTTCACAGTTCTAGCATTAACATCCATATGCAACTCATAAACAAATTTAGGCTCAATCTAGGCCCCTGAACCGTCGAGCGTAATTCGCTCTCTTTTTTTATCAGCCTCTCTCAGAAACAAATGACATAAGGCACCCAGATGAATAAACGAGCAAACTGGCTGATTACAGGCCAACTAGAATTAGGGACACTTTACAATCGAATCATACCAGATTGTTTATGTCACTCAGAAAGAAATAAAAAAAAATATAATTCATTATTGCTGTTACGCACGTACGTCGAGTACGTTGTCGGTCATGATGAGATCTCAATGAGTGCGTCATGATGTTAATGTTGTAACGATGGCTATTTTGACTCATGCTAGCAAGAGTCGTCGAGGTCAGATGGTTTCATTCAGTACGGCCCACCTTTGAGCTGTCTTCATAAAAATGTCCCTGTTTGTAGAGACATTCTAAAAGCAAGCCCCTCGAGGGCTACAATCGAGAACCTTTCCCTAATTTACAATGCGTGACCCTCTGCTAATAAAAACTAGATATCTATGTGTTCAGCGTTGCATAAAAACAGTACTATTTAGTAAGCTGTTCTGAAGCTATAACGTCAGCATGCAGTTGCAGAAAGAGATATCAGCCTTTTCTCGAATGGGCCCCAAACGAAACAAAAAATAGAAAAAGAAGTCACAACAATAGACTTTAAAATATTGCCATTGTACAACGTTTTCCGTTAGTAGTACGAGCGGGTCTGTAACAGATCAATTATTCTGTATCTGTGCGTGTCTTAAGGTCGTCTAGTTGACCGGTCGTCCGATATGTGCTCCAGGGCACAGGCTAACGGAAATTTCGAGTAGGAGACAGAATTCGGGTTCGCGTTTTACGCAAAACATTAACTTCAGCACATAAATATCGTTTGGTGAAAATGTGGACGCGATCGCTGGGTCGATGGCCAGTAGTCATCTTCTTCGTCCCGGGCGTTCTTTCAGCGATTTCCGCGCGCCGTGTGGCTCGCATCCGAATCTGCGTCACTGGTAAAGGGTGCCACTGCTCCAAGCCAACTGAGTGCTTCGATTTCACACGAGAGCGTCGCGGGATTTGCAATATGGAAACACATAGCTGTTTCTACTGTCTTTACGGATACCATCTTGAAGCAAATTATAGCACAGAGTTCTACACTGGGCACATGCCCCTCTGCAAACGCAGTGATACCTGTGAAGTTCAGCGAGACTATAGCGGCAAAGAACTCGAGGTAATCACTTTCAGACGTGATCTTCTACTATTTAAATGCTATTAACTTGTTTCAACCCGTAGCTTAGTGAGCTACAGCTGCCAAAAAAAGGCTAAATCCCAAAACGGCCATTTTTTGATTAGGCTCAATGGATAGGTTCAGATTAACGTGTATAGAAAGGTTTTCCAACATCTTTTAGCATAAGGCAGAGGTGTCCCCGACATGAGGTTTTCCCCGTAGTGTTCCATCGAAAAGTGAAGCCTACACGCAAGAAATTCTTTGACTTGTTAGAATACCGCTCTTCAGATTATTCGACCACATATTCATTGAACTTTTGTAGCTTACTAATCGTCGTACACTGAACACTTTAAGCAATCGCAAATTATACCCAGTATAAGGTTGGCTTAAGTCGTATAGCGAATTCGTGTTCAAGAAGTGAGAATATGCTTACATATAAGTTACGAATGGTTGAGTGTTACGCTTCAAAGCTATTAGACTATCAGGCAAACGACTTTATAGAATGACGTCTCGTCCGTGAGCGTTAACTTTTTGCACTTACTTTATCGTATGGGGGCCTGTACCGTTGACAGCAGTCGTCCGTAGCAAAGTGGCTAAAAAACGCACTATACTTTCTTAAGCTCAGCCCATCTGCTGTGACTTCACTTTGACTTAATTATACCTAAGCATCTGTGAACTCATTATTACACATTCATTTGTATAGCGTGTATGTATTTGAGACAAAAAAAAAAAAGGAACAATTTCTAAATTAATTGTCCATTTATTTACAGCTTTACTACTCAACATTGTATTTTTTCTCCGAAAACTAGCGACTTAACCTTCAACATGTTGATGTGTTCTTAGTCTGAAATCTGTGGCAGATCGAAGTATTTTCTGTTTTTTTATTTACAGAATACAACTTCAGCCACTATGATGCCTTCACTATGCGGATTTTTCCGATCAAAAGCCAACCAGTCGTCTAGAATTTTTCATTTTTGTACCATTCTTACGAGTTATTTAATTACTGAGCGGACTGTTTATGACAGACACACAGAAGACGTAGATTAACATTGTTGATGGAGATTTCTCATAGAGGTACTTGCGAAGATAAATCCGGCAAATCAAATGGGCCATTAAGCACGTGAACGACAGTGAAGTCGTGAACTTTCTATTATGGTCACAGCTGATGTAGGCCATCTGAGGACGCTCGCAGCGTTGGTCCTGCGACCGATATGCATGTGATTAGTTTACTAAATTGTAGTGGTTCTTTGTTAATTAGGTGGAATGCGTGGATGATTATTGTGTCCGTGAGGGCTATATAACAAACGAGGAGTGCATCTGTGAGGATGGTTTTGTTATGAAAAAGATGTGGGATGGCCGACGAAGATGTACTGATTCAAACGAATGTGAGTCGACGCTAGATAACGAGTGCCATCCTTTGCACTGCATCAATACTGAGGGTGGACATCGTTGCGGTTGCCGATCCGGTTTTCGGCTAGTGAGAGGCAGCTATGGCCGCAAGCATTGCGAGGAGATTGATGAATGTAAGGAAGTGATAGGGCTATGTCCGCAAGCATGCCGTAACTTACCTGGAACTTTCAACTGTACCTGTCACCCGGGTTACACTCCCACGTACGAGCGCGGCAAATTGATTTGCGTCGATGTCGACGAATGTCAGGTAAAAAAAAAAAAAAAAAAAAAAAAAACTATGGGTAACTAACCGTTATTGTTAGCTCGTTCGACGGCAAGGGTCTCGTTACACCTGATCGATCCCAGACGGTAGGGAAGCCACACGGAAGTGCACTTGTCTCAACTTGTTTTTAAAAGCAGCGCGCCAATGTTCGGCAACAGCGATGTGTTTTTGGTAAAGACATAAAAATCACTTTACATAGAAAAAGCTGACTGGATATAGGTGGTTATGAATGATTTCGTTTTTACTGTTTCAGTCTTGTAAATTTCTATATGTTTCGTACGTGTAGATACTGTACTAGTTTATTTCGTTAACGGTGTTTAAAGCTTCACTTGTTAGTAGTGTTTAGTATAAGTTTGGTTTGTTATTATTAGTGGCATAGCTATTATATAAAGATTAGTATTATTGCTATTTGATCTGGTGGTTATGATTGCAGATTGATGCCTGTCCCCCGCTCATGACCTGCTACAATAATATCGGCTCATACCGATGCTCGATGCCTCTACAGGCCCCCCAGACGGCCGTCAGTTGGGCGACGTTACTTATTCCGCTCGTGGCAATAGGTATCGTGGTCGGGCTAGTATTCAAAAATCGTCAACTGCAGAAGGAAGTCTTCCGAAGATCGAGTGAAAAATTGCTAGAAAAAGGACAAGATCGATACCAGACGCCACCTGCGCCCAGAAGCTCCATCGAAGAGGAAAAGCAGCTACGTGAAATAGCTAACATTATGTCAGACTCTAGCAAACAGTAACGAACGACTACTAAAATGCTAGGACTGCCGTACACCGGGTGATAGCATAGTGAGTGTTTAGAAATCAATTCGTTAATATTGACGGTTTGTATATCGTTGTGCTGGTAATTAATCAGTGTGCTTGGATAAAGAAACCTGCTTTGGAACGTATATATATTTATACATTCTATATATATAAAACAAATGCTAATAAAGGGAAGAGCTGTACATAAACTGAATCCTTTATTGCTTTTTTTTAATCGTTATACTTATGGGACAAGAGCAAGTGCCATTTAGCCTGATTATTAGCCCGCGGCTGTTATACTGTCCCGAACAAAACGTATAGTTCAACCCGAACTATTGTCTAGTTACATGCTTGTTGTGAAATCAACTCGACTGCATGTACCTATGCAGTCAATGCGACATATTGGCAACTCTCTGGGTGTACACCTAGAAGTTGCTAACAAACAGAAGCTATTACTACGCTACAAGGGAAATCCGATAGTATCACAATTGTCTGTCACAACAATTCTGGGTTTTGTGCACTTTTCAGAGTTGCATATCTTTCCTGCGAGTAAAATGGTTATGGGTTAAAAGTGGGAAAAAAAAAAAGTAACATTAATAGCCTTATGGATTGGCTTGACAGAGTTTCTCAGGAAATTTCGGCTAAATTTTTCATACGTCTGCTATTTATATTTGTCAGCGTCATTAAACACTTAATTTCAGATTGTTTGCTGTACGATATATAATTTACTTCAATAAATATTTGGCACTTCTGTTATTCTGTTCCATTTTCGTACTTGGAAAACTCTTTTGGCTTCATTCAGCTTGACACAAGATGTTATGTTCAATCTCTGAAGTTAATCGATTGCCCTGAGCTAGGTCACCTTTTGAACGGCCTTATGCATATAGGATTTCGATCTTCATGTCCTATGCGATTTATTTAAAGCTAAAGGCGATCACTTCATTGACGTAACATCAGTCCACATTCATCTGTACCTTTTCCAAACGGCGATTAATGTTAGCCAGACGTACATTGTTTGTTCGCAAACTACCAAAAAGAAAAACATCTGCTATATATATATATATATATCATCTAGATAAGCACGTTCTTCACCAGTGATGCTGTTAGATACTTGAAGGAGAATCAAGCTAGTATGTAGATATTTTTGCGTGGATTTTGGCACTATCCGCTTCTCTTCGTTCACTTTCGTGGGCTCACTGGGTATGCGGCGGGCTAACAAACACCAACCACTTTTACTTTTATGCTGGCTTTCCTCGCTCGATTACATTTTATATTATAAATCATTTCATATCTGAACGTATCCACTTTGTCCTTCTACTTCGTGAGGTGTTCATACTAGGCGTTCTGCGAAAAAAAAAATGTCGTCTATCTGTATCACCACCGAAGTACGCTATATTATCATTTGCGTTATATTGTATTAGTCAACTATGAATCGTTCTGTTTAGTATGTTTGAGCAGCGTTACCTACCGAATACTTCTACGCTATCGCAGGCGTCTCTAAGACTACCCGCCATACTTAGGAAACCGCCAGGGGAACAAGAGGACCGATTAAAATGTTAAGCGAATAGTATCTACACTGTGTACATATACATCTGTGCACATGGAAATATTCGCGGACAGAATTTGGTGTTCCTATGGTATGGCCGAATAGAAACATAGTAAATGGCATAAAAACGTGACGAAAACAAACAGCAGGATGTAAGACGTGTTTCGTGGCGTCCTTCATCGCGTCCTTCTTGATCGCTTTTGGTGATCTCAGACTTCAATTGAAAAAGAACTAATGCCGTTTCGGTTACGATCTGTCGATGTAGTTTTGCGTGATGTCACTGTTTTCTGATGGACACGCCTAACTCGATGAACTCGAGCGTCGTCACAGCGAGCCAATGTAAATGGCCGGCAGGGATGATAAGGCTAGCCGTATAAGTACATATATACGCACTGATATAAATATTCTATCACTGATATTTTAGTAACAGAGAAATTATTGTGTCATCTGTGTGCGACCCCAACAAATGTCTAACTACAAAATCGAGGGTCTTAGAGAAATACAATGATGTTTTTCTTGAAAACGCAATATTGCTTATAGCTAAAGGCTTCTATATGGAAAACAACAATCTAAAATACTTAATGTCCACTTAGCTCAATATTAACTGATGGAAGTATGCTTAGTTCTTATTATTATTATTATTGGCATACATACAATGGCCTACAAGCCTGAATATGTCACACGGCGGGTATGTTCTTCACATGATTGTGAGCAAATGCTATCAGTCAAATCAAGTTAGACCCTTACCGTTGTCTGTGTAAACGAGAATCTTACTGCCCCACCAACCAGAAAAATAACATATTCTTGTCAAAAGGTCACCACTTACTAAGACAGGCTATCATTTAGGCGCACTCGGTAGTCGATTTCAGATCCACAAGTTCCTAACCTCAAGGTTTCGCGTGTTTCACGTTCGGTACCTAAACCTTTAGGCATTAGCGCAGATGACCGGCCCCCGACGCAGAACGAACTGTGTCTACCCCGTATCCGAACCCAGCTTATTACGTACCCCTAACATTAGCAGGGAGACGCGTCACCCATTGCGCTGTAACGCAGTGTCGATGCCGCTTGTTATTCAATACTGGCGTAAAATTGCTATTGCAGAGCTTTAGCTGGATCTATGATCAGTAAAGTAGTAACTAAAATCGTCCCGGATGCAATAGGTAACATCAGGATGTTGCAGACTTTATATGGTCGCTGTTCAAATTCTATCAGGTGATTTATTATCCATAAATAAGGCGTTCCGCTTTGGTCTCACCGAATTCGACTCCTACGAGTCCTTACCATAAAAAACAATCTTATTATGAACTCTATGCAGGCTAGAATTGAAGAATCGTCGAATTTAGGTCACTCGTAGATTGAAGAAATCGACTAGGATATCTTCGGAAGCTAATTGCTGAGTGCAACGTATAAACAGATGCCGTATATCCAGTTCTTCTAGCATCAATTTGCTACCTATTCCTTTGTTTCCTCTTCTTCAGAGCTGTACGCACACACAAATAGGTACGCTAAAAAAATCATTTCCAGATCTATCAAAAAGCTATTGCAGCGACACATCTTCTCTCCGCTGTCGCTGTAACAGCGGCAAGGACAGCGATCGAAGCATGTCTGTCTTCGCGTATTAACCTCCTTATGTAAATTTGCTACCTTGAAAATGTTCGCTAGAAGGGATCGAGATGCGTGACGCTTTCAGCGCGTCGTTAAGTGTCTAATGAAACAGAGCGCGCGGTAATTCATGCCATACTCAAACAGGACACAGAAATCGACGCTAGCAGCGACAAAGATTTTGGTCACCTCTTGTATCACTCAGCGCCTCTTGAAGTCGTTGTTGACGACAAAAGCTTTTCATTCTTGGCGCTGATTGACGTGATTATTATTCTTTCTTTTTTGCTTCGAACGATTTCCGCTTTCAACAGAGTCTTGTCGACGACGGCAGCGACAGTGGCGGTCGACACAGCAGATGAACGACCGATTGTCCGACCATTACGAATATCAGTATTAGGGTTGCGTATCGTTTAGAGTTGTTTTCGTTCTAGAAGTGAGCGGCTGCCGCTGCTGCTGTGACCGCCCTCGCAGCTGCTGGCCTGACCCACCGCCCCTCGTTATAGTTCACTATGGACAACTACTGCATTCGCTGGCCAGACGGCGCCAGCAGGAACAGTTGATGGCCTATCGAGGTCAACCGTCATTGTTCAGATATGACGCCATATGGTTATATACCTATAGTATGTACACATGTATCCGTGGGTGAGCGTAAATTTTTCACTGTCGTATGTTCGAGAGAACCTCGAAGATTAAACCGGAACTTGCTTGACTTTTCGTATGAGCATGCTATCATATATGGTTTGATGTTTTGTCGTGCGTCCAATCTCTATTGGGCGCGTGTTGATCGATCAGAAATCGCACAGCGTCCGTCCCACTGGAATAGTCAGAGCTTCTTTGAAAAATCTGAGTTTCAGGATCTTTTCTAATTAAGGCGCATTAGACATATTAGTGTATTTTATGCCCGGATCGTATTTATTGCTAATAGTAACTTTTTGATTTAGAATACGGCAAACGTTTTTATTCAGATAGCTACTCTATTACACCTGTAAGTTATGTATTCACAGCTACCCGCGTCGAGATACTCAATTTTGATTTTGAAACTTTCAAGTCACAATATTGATTCCTGTGATCTTTCGAAGTTATCTATATCTGCTGGGCAACACTTGCGTCGATTCGTCTTTGCTCTATTTCAACGCAGAGAAAGACTCCTCCATATATTATACGGCCGTGGAAAAGGCCCACTTTGCCTGCTTCGTATAAATAGGTCAGGTTACCAGGGCTTCGATAACCACAATACTTTCGATGTTTCCATGCGGATAGTTTTAAACAGTGGCAAGTGGAAGTTGCGCAATCATGGACTGCTTTTGAAAGTTGCGCTATAGCCAGAATCAATCAACTTTTAATAATTTTCTGATAAATCTATCGGGATATACTATGGCATGCGTAAACTAATTTTTGTTTTTAGCAACTGTGGAAACACCTAACTCCGCCGCGGATACTGTTGTCGAACGATACCCATTATGTGGTACACAATCGAAGTCTGCTGGAAAGCAATCTTTGCACCTGGGTTACTGTGTAAATATATTTACACTGGGTCACTGAGCACCAGCTGTATTTTGAAGATCCTGGACGAACAAGAAGGGGGACGGGGGCGGAGGAACTCCATGTTTTAGCCATCAAATGCCCACACCTCCAGTAATTTTCGAATATAAGTCATTTTCAGTAGGACAAAAATCACTAGCAAAAAATAAAGCAATGCCAAATAAGTCATTTCAGTCGAACCTTTGGATATCGTCTGTACGTAGTAGCGTTCTCTGAGTCCTGTATATGTTAAGCAAATCAAAATACTGTGTTATGTCATACAAAGGATAGAGAAAAGTGGACACTTAGCTTGTGGACCAAATTGATATTTGCCATTCTATACCGAATGGAAGACCCGGAAAAAGTGTCGTTGCAGTTGCTTTACTAAATAAGACAATAATTAAATTTGTCATTGCTATCTTCCTATTGATCGGGTCGCAATGTTAATCCGCGTCGCCCTGTCCTGACCTCAATGAGAGGCTAGAAGCCACTTGCGTACATCCTTTTACTTCAAACCCTCAGCGACTAACGCATACGTCCGAATGATGTTGTCATCCATTGAAATGGGACCGATTTACACTTTGTTTGATCGTTCGTCAGATAGTTTCTCGAATAGGTTCGACCCCATAGCGCTGTGCAGCTTGCTTGCTCGCTCGCTCGCCTGTGGGAATGTGCCTACAATTCTGCATACGGCCTGAGTGCTATCTTTATCAATTAACGATGATATTTGTTGTATAAAAAAGTACGTATCCTTTCTGAAATTCCAGCTGAAATTACGCGGTATAAAGTTAGGTTTTGCGATAGCCAGAAGTCACAGATGATCTGAATTGACCCATGTCATGCTCGAAATAAATATGAACCATAGAAATATTTGCTCCCATTAATCATATATATATATATATATATATATATATATATATATATATATAACACAAAGTATAATAACGATGCATCCTTCAAATGCATCAAGCGAAAATAACCTTGTATGTTTTTGTGTCTATATTGTATATTTGGTTGTCCGTCGGCAGGTAGAGCAGTGAAGTCTCAAGCATTGATATTCAATTTAGAATCCTGACGTTACAAATGTTAATACATATTGTTGCTATGAATACCGGTTTGTGAGTTTTTGCTTTTATAAGCTTAGTTCTGTATAGTGAATGATTTCATGCATGTGGCCAGCTGAGTTCCATTGATGACGCTAGATGAAGGATCCAGAAGATCATCCATAGGCCGCACTTCGTCCAACCTTGAATTGCATACCGTGGATAAATGGGTAACCGCTCCTGCCTTCGGTATTCTTGTGCCACAGTAAAAAAAACATCGAATATCATTTCAGCATAAATTTATGTCCATTTACTTTTAATGTATTGGTCTGGTCGCCCGTGCGATACGTACACGCTTTTTCTATGAATATAACACGTCTCGGGCGAGTAAAAGCGAGGGGTTACGCAACAATATTTACACCACCGTCGTCGTCGTCGTCGTCACCATCATCATGATAATCACCAGCAACATATCCAGCGGCCAAACAAAAAATATTCTGAACAAATTTAACCGGCTTAATAATTTTATACCATTGACCGCATATAATAGATAATAAGAGACAAGGCCTTCCGCATTAGCTAGCGGAAATGAGCAGATAATTATTTGATTTTGCTTTTTTGTTTACGTTCTACATAAAATAAACTGTCAACGGTTGCGCCTAATATTAATAATTGATCACCTAATAAATTATACAAGTTCGTAGAAGGACACGTAAAAGGTCAATTACTGGTTTATCCAAAGAATAAAAACGTTTTATTCGGTTTGCCTCTACGACAAGCCTGCCAAGTTAAATAGGCCTCGACACATCCGCTGCGCTATTGGTAGCGCCAGCACCAATATCATGAAACATCGCTGAGTAACCAAACCCAGTTTCAGATCAATGGGATAGACGAATGTGCTAGACCTAAGGTGGTTTGTCCACAAGATAGGTTAATGGCTAATTACAGTTTCGGGTTATTGTTTTACTTAAGATCACAGTTTTTGTCGCTATTGCGCATCGTCATTTAAAGATTACCTTTCCTGTCTGTGGGGGGGAACACAACGTCGAAAATAGCCTTTATTTCGGTATCAGTCGTCCGTGGCAAAGAAACGTCGTACGTGTTCACGCACTTACCCGCAGCCCTGTTTTAATTACAAAAAAAGAACATTTAGAAACAATCACAACATTGAACTCGATGATTGTTCCCTGTGTCAGGGTAGAGGATGGGATAAAATCCTCCTTTCGATCTAGACAATCTATTGCGATGTTCCACATGTCAGCTGGATATTTGTTGTTTCCGCCGTCGCCTCTTGAAGCCTTGAAGAATAGAGACGTTTTCATTAAAGGAAACTGCTTTTCCCAGACGGGAGAGCGCACTATCTCCTCGGTGTTTCCCTCGAGTGAATCGCATCCGGTCGGCAAAAAGAAAAGTTTTCTGTGCCATTTAGATAGGTGGAATCCGTGGCATGTATGTTTCATCATTACATCTATTTATAGACGTGAATGAGTGTCTGCGACGTCGACATGTATCCATCTATGGATAGTCTTTAAATAATATTATTGTTGTTTGCCGGGTTGAGCCAGCGTCTTTTATCTGCTGAGGCGATCTTACTGTTTTGTAACCGACCGCAATGGCGGCTGTGCTACGAATAGCAGACATCATCTCAAAGACATTTAACTCTCCCGCCATTTCATTCCGTATCATTAAGCGATATAAGCTATTTATAGTATATTGTGCATATGGTTCATCCATGACGTTCGTCAGATACTATTATTATTGTCGTTATCTAATAAGCGGAACAATTTAGAATAGACGCTCGAGTTGTGTCTCGTTTTCTGGGTATTCGAACATGATTTGTGGTATTTAGCTTTTGCTATTTGCTTCACACAAATTTAAGCATCTGTCGTAAGTATGGTTGGTCAGCTGCCCTGCCCCAGACGGCTCGGGAAAAGACTAATACACGCATGGTACCGATTGCAGCATGAACTATCCGTTAATAGAGTGTAATTATATACTGGAAGGTAATTAAGCACATGTATAGCGCGTTAGCAAACCGTGTCAAGGAAGATGTAGAGGATATCCATTCGACTGGGGTTCGCACTGTTTTACTGCTTGTTCATTATGTACACCTGGGACACGAACACCGCCTAAGATTCATTGAAGTGGCTAGATTTCATCGCTTGTCGCTTATCTGCGAATCAGTACTTTGAAGTTGCTCGCGTCTCGCAGGAAATCTAACTTATCCGCGCCGATTCTCGTCATCTCAACAAAATACGATTACGGTATAAATAGAAATTATCGTTTTTATAAATAACATCAATGTCAAGTAAATAGACTAAGAATCAAATGCGTGTGGGTGATTCCTAATAGACGTAACACGGCTATTTTGGAGAAGCTAAAAGTGACAGACGTAGATATATAGTATTTGAAAGCCTACGGTACATAAACGCTAACAATGGTTTCACTTATAGCAGCTCATAAGGTTAGTAACTGAGCTATACTGTTGTGGAACAAGCGTTGGTCTGGCTCCTAATCCGGCCTTGAACACATTTCCTTGTCATGAAATCCCCGGCCGGGAAACATCATGGAAATAAGTAACTTCATCCAAAATATAATCACCCATATACTGTTACACCCTAACACTGTTACTTTCGGCCTATGGTGCTTTCGAATTCACTTTATTTAGGCTAAATTTAGCAAGAAAAAAATCAATCGATGAAAGCGACCTCTCTAACCTAGTAAATGCTCGTTTCTTACTTTTTGACAACTACTGGAAAATTTGATTTGTTCGGGGCTTTCGTCAGCAGCGTAAGAATCTAGCAAGAATCCTCAAAGAGCTTTTTGACTAATCGTACTCGATGTTACCACGAAAATGCATTACGCCGTTCAATCTTGGGACAGTTTATGCGCTTCGGATGCTAACTATCGTCCGTACGATCCAACTTTCGCCAATACAGAGATAAAAACAGTTGGCCTTTCGCGCCTTTCTCTATTGTATGGCCAGCTATATAAGGACTATCCCATCTGCTTCTGGATATTAATTTTCTATGTTCAATTAAAATTAGTTCAAAGACCGATTGCTTTCAATCATTTCTAAGATGACGCATTATATGCAAATATTTTTGTGTATATGTTTATCTTCATGAATATAAAATGTCTCGAGAAGTAACACGATCTTCAGTTGAACATAAAAGACATAGTATTAAAAACAATGGAAGACATACAAGTCTAAACATAAACATGGTAGCGCACATATATGATGTTTGATATTTTGGCAGGCTGAATTGTTACTTTTACTAACCTAAACGGAGACAAATTTCATGATTGATTGATGAAACATCCAGAAGAGGTCAGGTGATTGATTTAGCTGAGATCGACGGGGTTAAGGCGAAAATATGCATGCTGTTTCTCGTTGCAGAATGCCGAAGTTTGCATCAAACAACGTATAGTTGAGAATTGGTACCGTCAACTTAATGATCATTACCTTTCTTTTTAAGTGTATCTATTGAATTTCTCATGTCACCATATAGAACTTGTGAGCAGCTAAACAGACCTCTGAGGTTTTATTCACTTCATCCCTTCACAGTAAAATCCTAGCTGACAGTTAAAGCTTCTTTACAGAAGTCTAGTTGTAGGGTAAAACCTTCAGCGGCATCTTTTAATGTGAGGAGCTTTCAACGTAGATCCTTGAAAAGATGAAAAATAGCTCATGCATTCACGTATAGACCGTATATATCAATTACGTTGTTCGGTACAAAATGTTGGAACGTCGTTCTAGAATGCTACTGTCTCATAGCGGGGCGAGCACGGTGCTGTACTCGTATTCTTCGGAGTCTGACATCATTCGCTCGGCTATGGTCGCTCAGAATTATAGCAAGTGACTTGCCCTAAGATACAGAAAAATTCAAATGTATACGCTCACGATAGTTTTCCATATAAGCCTTGTGTTGGGTGAAATATCGACCACTAACGGAATTGATTTCCTACGATAATCGCAGACGGCCACACTAACAGGACCGAAAGGACATCACCCTAAAACAAGCAAACGGGTACATCTCTACGGTGTTGTCCTGGTAACTGATCACAGCTTTGTGGGTCCGGCTAAAATGCACTTTCAACAATTCGAGAGCACAAACTAAACAGCCAAAACTACCGAACAGGGCTAGATGATCGTATTGCCTGACAAGGCTCCACCTCACACCGCAAGAGTCGTAACGTAATTCCGAAATTGCCTTTCGTACCCTAGACTTATACAACAGCAAAACCATCCAAATGGTAGGAGATCATTGATAATGATGGTGGGCATTGATTGAAAATGGAAGAAGTGTATTTGTGAAGAAATTCGAAAAGTCAATGGATCATAATCGTGCATTTCTTACTCACCGACCTAACGCATATACGATACATAAGCTTTTATTTATATATTTTTATATATATATTTATTATATATATATATATATTATATCGAAGCGCAGAAGGGTGGGTTCGAGTCAAAAGTCTCGAACAAATAATTGCCACTTTCAGTTCCGTTGCGGGGCATATTTGTCCACTAAACTTTAAGCTCATAGATTAGACAAATCACCATTGTCATTTACATGGGCTTAGCGGTGTGGGTCGCTGGAAACAGGGACGTCTGGTCTGGTCTGGTCTGGTTCAAGCTAAAGCTAAACGAAACGAACAAATCATTAATAGTAAACAAGTTGAGTGTTAATCATATACAGGCGTTGGCAAAGTAGGCTTCCAGTATGAAAAATGTATACATACACATACATTAGGTTTAGGAATTCCACATAAGAATGGGGAATAGAGTATAAGTGGAAGTATAAAACAACATTTAGACACAATGCTGAATTGAGAGAAGTATAATCGTTTAACAGGACGCATCATTATGTTATGAGTAATAGTAACTTACTTGTGCCGTTGAGCAGTTATGTAGCCTGCTTAAGGCTCATGTAACAATGTTGTTCTAGACTGGACAGTTAACACTGTAGTTATATTGTAAAAAATGGTTATGTGTGAGTTTTATGAAATGAAAGAAACGAAAGTTATTTCAAGATCGAAGGGCCAACTTATCGTTGAGCAAGTATGGTCTCAACTTGGATTGACAGACGCCTAGAGTCCGAAGAATCACTGTGTAGTTAATCCAGGTATAGTTGTTTTTGCATAGCTTGCAATCTGACGGTTTGCTCTTTGAATTGTTTTTTTTTTTTATTTTACTAAACAAGAGATAGCTTCTTAGATATCTCATTGTAGTGCCACCACTACGATCGATCATTACAATCAATCACAAAATTCAGGATAAACTTCCTCAGTGTGTGATATATTGAAAGACTTGAAAAAGCGGGACGTCGATACGACATACAAATGGCTGTTGAGGCTTTCACTTTCATGTGATAACAGCCACGCACAGCAGCTTCTAGAAGCTCCTAATTACCCTATATACGCGGCAGTTAATATTAGTATATTGGAGTTACTATTTCCCATATCACATAAGTTTAAAATCTTCGCAGAGCGGCAGTGTCGCCAGATAGAGCATAACGGGTAAGAATATAGAGGAACACAGTAGATATTATATTGATGATGTGGGCATACTGTAAACAGTATGTCATAATTGCTTTTACGGTGACGGTCTATGCATGTGCGGGGTGTCTTTGACGGATGTCACCCGCCGATGTGGTCATCAACGACTAGGAAAAGCAACGAATCTTCCGTATTTCCTTAGAACGATAGCTGAATAGGTAAACGGCTGGTCGATATCGTAGTGGAGCAATCGACTTCTGCGAAGTATAGGATAGGCATTAATGGCGGAGACAAAAGGTCAACCAATGATGCTAGTTGAAGTTTTCACTAGTCAGTCATACTTGACATATCCTACTTGTAGATTCCCGCTTCTAATCCTCTACAGAGCAGGTCAATCAGAATCGAAACTGCGTATTTTGTTATTTCGGACGGCTACACGGAGAAGGATACGCAGGGGGGTAAGAACGTTCATTTCTACACTTATTGTTGAAACAGCTAAATATCGGCGCTAATTACATCGATAACGATAGATCAGTATTGAATTGAGCAGCTAATTTCTGTTCCTCTCAGAAAGAGAAATATACTGTAATACTTAAGTGATTCTTCGTTTACATTTACGAATATATGAATTCGTCACAGTTTTCAGTATACGTATATTACGGTTGCCGTTTGTGACATGGACAGACTGACATGTAGCACTCGTGCATGTGATTTATATGTTTTTCTTTTCAGACTGAATCCGGCTAGCGATAGGAACAGCTTCTCTTCCGCTAGCAAAACAGTACATCGTGACATATGACATCGCACTTTGCCTTACATATTCACGACCTTCATACTTCATCAATGGCTCATGAAAAATACTCGCTAAAGGGTCACAGACAACGGCATATGGTCTGGGTCAAGAAAGATTTCAATGTTATGAATATCTTATTTTAGATAAGTTAAAAAGTTAGAAGTTTCGTTAAATATTCGCTAAAAATATTCATGCATGCGGTAGTTTTTATCTCTATAAGGTATGCGCCAGCTACAGTCGAATTATTGCTGACGATCTAGAGTTCATAAGGTGTTGTTTGTTGAAACTATTATTATGAAGTTTATTATCGTCTATTGACGGTTTTCATTATATGCAACTTATCTAATTGACTTCGTTCCGATGCTCGATTTTCTGGCTAATTGCTTGTATCTACTAGAACTGGCTATTTCTAGACTTATAGGCATACATACGCACCAAATAACTTCTTTAGTCACACAGATTATATGAAGTAGTTAGTATTGTTGGCAGGACTCAAAGTAACGATCGTTGTTCGGATGTATATATATATATGGTCATGGATTGAAACAAGGGAAAATTTTATCGTTCATTCTATTGTGGCGGCATGCATATCTCTGCGTGCAGCTGGTTATTGTGTATGCCATTTGAATGTAGCAAGCGGTGGAGGCGCAAAGAGTAACGCTCCCGTAAGATGCGTCGATGGTCGACACATCAGTTAGTCAATCTCTGCGAAAATATGCCTTCACCTAAAAAAAAAAACCCTGTTTCTCTCATTCATAATCCGATTGTTTGTGCGTGTGTGACGGCTTTATAGATGATTTGCTTTTGAAGGCCGATTTTCAATCCGCAGCAATGACAGGATCCCTTAGGTTGTTCCTTTGCTTCTGATGTTAATCGACGCAGTGGCCGATGCAGGCTGTCAACGGCATGCTGCCGCTAGTGTCGTTAGCAGCAGCTGGTGTCACAGTGCTGGCGATGTTGGTTCTGTCGACAAATACGACTCTTCTCTTCTATCCACCGTCTTCCGCCCTTCGCGGCCTTGAGGATGCCCCGCGCGTGGTGCTTCTTCCCTTTCTGCAGCATCTTCACATGGGAGTGACCTGCAGCCAGCCGGCGGGAAGATGCCATGCGGAGAGGCAATAGTCAAGTCAAAAACATAAAAAGGAAAACATAAATCTGGAGGGTTTCAAATAGGAGTTGCCATCAAAGGAGTCCATAAAATGCTGCGACTAGGTTTCATGGAAGAAGCGTTGCACTTCTAGTTTAACAGATGACGATGTGTGCGGGAGTTGACGGTATTGACTTAAGGTTAGAATGTTGACAACAGGTGCCCACATATAGATTGTCTATATAGCAGTGATCTAAAGGAACTTAACTGTAAATGATGTCAGTTATTGACTAAGTGCTCTTATTTTGCAAACAAAAACCGAGGATATCCTCACCGGCGTCTTCCAGTGCACCGACAACGGTGAGAAACAGAGGGGAGCAACCGAACAAGCACCGAAATGCTGTTCAAGCTAGCATTTGTGGTAAGAGTAGTTTGCTATCTTTTAAAGGCTATTTTTATCTTGTCCACTTTTTATGTGTCGTGTATGTTACTGTTCTGGATCTCATCGAGCAAAACGTACCGCCTCTTATCGGAAACCCTATTTCTATTCGATTTCGAAGCTTCGTATTAAGTGGGCCATTCAAACGGAACTCATTAATTATATGTGATACAGGTGAACTTGCGGGCAATTATGATCGCTGTGTAGGTATCTAGATATGAGCCAGAGGTAAGATGAGAACTAGATGCTCTAAACTCAGATGACGAGACCTTTACTGTCTATGACTTTTCTAAAGCCTTGCTACTACCCAGTTGACCGAGCAGAGTCATGTTCACACGGTGCAGATCCGCCGCGCAAATTCGTTCTTCGAACACATTCCCTGTACATACTGCTAATGATACTATTTTACGGAAAATTCTTTTATATGGTATACCACCCACAGGTGTTACTCAATGCATCTGCTCCGAACCCAGCGTTTTCTTATCGGTCTATCCAATGAGAGTTAACTAGACCAAGACGCATTGTAGTTAAAAGACAATTCAAACAAATGCAAAAATATAAATTTAAATGGTCTAATTGGTTTAACCTACTTAGATTTTGCTGGATGAAAAAAATCAGGTCGGCAATGAAGCTTCAAAGTACAGAAATAGCTCATTCCATTACTCAACCGCGGTGTCCTAAATGCTAGCAGGGTTCTCAAGGTTAACTAGAGAAGCCTGCCTTTTTGCGCTTCAGTAGCTCTATCATAATATGGCTAGTAATGCTCCTTTTTTGGTTCTTGCTTTATATGAAACAACGAGAGGTGCCAGAGGTTCGATCTAGTTCAGCTTACTAAGTGATTTGTTAGTCGATGAGGCACATATAGCCATCTAGCTTAGTTCTCGTGCTATAGGAAACGTACAAATTGTCCTATAGAATTTTTGTATTATAGCAAAACACTTTTCCTGTACTCCGGGGAAGCACTTCGACTATCCTTCTTTGGATTTATTCATCGATAAGGTCTCGCTGTCCTTTCGAAACGCCTATAAAATTACTGTTTTTAGTGCTCGATCGACTTTTATTCTGCTACACCCTGAACCGTGCCGTTGTTTGCCATTGGTAGTTTTTTCCAATTGACCTTTCAACTACAGTTTTCAAGTTCCTATTGTATATTTGTTGAACTTGCGAGCGCCCGTACTTTCTGCTGACATCGTCGATCTTCAAGTCACCTGCTACTAACGGACGTATACAGAAGAAATGTTAGCTTTTCTATCAAGATCTAGCAGCGATCAAATCATCTATGGTCTGAAATTGTACTATCGCGTAGTCATTATGACATATATTTGCACTAAACGTGGCTGCGGATCTTGGCTTTTGATGAAGAAGCCCGTTGTCTAGACGAACAGGACACTTAAGCTATCTGCTGCTATATCGTTCTGATGTACTCCTCGAAGTACATCGGAGCTAGCCATATTTGAGTTGAGGGCTTCATATAAATCTCACTTACTTGGAGAAAAAACGGAACGTATACTGTTTGGCAAATGAGGATACGCAGACTCGACAAACTGATTTTAAAGATATTTCTGATAGAGGCACCGAAACGACAGTATGGTAAAGCGACCTTATGAAAAATTCAGTAAAAGTACAAATGTCTGCAAAGAATATATTAAAACAAAGTAGGAACGGATTCATCTGTAAATGATTTTATGTCTGGATATCTTCGTATTGCCAATGCGGTGTCTGTTCTTGCAGAAGTGGCTCGAAGCGCTAGTGTTTTCTCACTGTTTCACAACATTCAATTTGATTTTGACGCTAAAAACGTACAACACAAGACAAGTATGATTAAACCAAGTGAATTGTTCAATTTGATTTTAGCGCAGCGGAAAGCATTATTACTTCTGGACCGCAGCCAATAACATCAAGTGGGAGACCAAATTTTTCGCCCTCGGCCCTTCGGTACACACACGAGTATCTAAGATTACCACCTGTAGTCATCATGATACTTTAGTGTACTTATAGCGATTAGTTAGAAGTTAAGCTGTCTGTCTCCTTAGCGGAAAAAAGATGTATAGTACTGAGTCCCTATTGCGGCGGTGGCTCGTAACTAACTCCGTCCCATACTGACCGCGCTGCACCTGTCAGTGACAACAGACCTTTTGACAGTTGCTGATCAGACTCATTCAGAATAAGTCGGGTGATACCTGTGATGCTCCCAAGGTCGAACGTAGCTTTCCGAGCTGGAAATGTATCCCTTGAGGTCAATATGATAACTGAGTCGCTAGAGGGACACGAACGAAGATGGCGTCTCAAAACGTGCTGTTTTAAGAGCATTCCATCATTCAAATGATCGATTCACTTTATGTATCGCAAAGGTACTGAAATGTATGGAAGTGAACGACAAAGTCACCGAACGCGGTAACAGTCTTCATTCATTCATTCATTCCTTCCTTCCTTCCTTCATATGAAGTAACATTTAGATAGGCAGACGAATAAAAGCAACGATTATTCTTACTTAGACTGTTGAACCTTATTGTTTTTGATCTCGGTTCAATGCTCATGTGCGAGAAAATGTACCGGTCCTGTTTAAGGTTCATTCCGGCGGAAAAATCTCGGCAGATAGGGACACAAATAGCAAGACAGTCCTAATATCGTCATGGCCATTATCATCGGTCGCTTGCATCGGCGGTACCAAGCAGCACATTATGATCAAGTAAATTTGCACCAAAGTAGAAAGTTAACAGAGAGAAGTGTGTACAGACGTTCAATTATAGATAGGTATAATCACTGGCCACACCACACATAGCGCTCTATATGAGCAGGATTTTGTCCGAGTATGAACGAAGGATCAGAAAGAGACAACATCACTGGATCGTTATCAGAGGTGTTAACACATATGACTGATCCATGTATTAATAATTTGCCTTCATAAAGAAAATGCTTCTTGGAGGCTGACAAAACACCACGGCATTGATACGATCATTAGGATGGCAAACGAATAATGAAAGTCCAACGGGCTTGATAATAGGTTTTCGAAAATATGTACAGATAAGAATCAAGCTAGTTCTATCATTGTTGTTGTTATTATAGTCACATAAAATGACGATTCAATGGCAGCACAAAGCGTTTGACGTGAGACAATCATATACGTATCCGGCCGTCGTCGTTGTCTTTCAGTCGTACTGAGCTTTTTGTTTTCGTTTGTCATCACGCTTGGTGTTCCCGCTGGAAACGCTGAAAACGTTGTCGTCTTTGCCTGATGCTACCGAATCTTTTGATGTCCGCTGGTCTGGTAGTTTTTGTCATTCCGCCAATATCTGTCAATGTGCCCACTAACTGGGTACTCCATTATTACATATGTTGCACATGATCCAATGGGGCTTTACGTGCGGTCGAAGAGACCTAGCGAATAATGCTAATTCAGGGTCGAGAACGCGCAAACCTTAACAGATCTTTTGGCAAACATTCCGCGATTAAATGACGGAAAAAATGCAGTATTCACAAAAGTAGTAGAATATCGCTCGGTTCCTTTTTGTGTGTTTTTCTATGACTTTGCACTTAACACTTACAAGAGCTGTCATCACAGCAGTGTGGCATGCGGTCGGCAACAATTGAAGGCAGAAAGAGACGAGTCCGTGTTCTCTTCTTGTCCTGGCCGTAGTAATGACGGTGCGAGCCATTGTGATTGACTTGAGCACGAAGACTGATCACCGTACTCCTTTACGAAATGTATCATCATCAAAACGGATAAAGGCCTGTACTTCTACATAGATATATA
>NW_019211454.1:22511217-22520681 GCF_002443255.2 Varroa destructor
GGTAGCACTGATCGACTTTGCCCAGCTGCTACCGGCGGTACGCCATCGACTGTCAGCGACGCTGCTACTGTTGTCGCTGCTTTGGCGCTGTCTGGCGGACGTCGTCCGTTTAGCCATAGAGATACTGTGCGTGTGCGTGTGTGTGTGTGCGTATGTGCATGAGAGAGAGAGAGAGAGAGAGAGAGAGAGAGTAACAGCAGCAGCAGCAGAAAAATATTGAACTGATTCTCCGGCGTCGTTTTGCTCTATAGCGTGTGCGTACGTGCGTGTGTTGTCTCTGCAGCGGGGGCCATTACGTGGTCGAAAATCATAAATAACAAAATCACCTCCGCGCAAAGACCTTTCTTCTACGCTTCCCCACCCCCCGATCCTGTCCAGTCTTCAAATGACGACTTTTGCAGTGACGACGCGCGATGTGGTTGAATCGGACCAACAACCCCAATGGGAAACGAACTGAGAGTCTCGAGGCATCGACATTCAGTCGATCGAATCATCAACCGAAATTCTCTGTCTCCTGAGTCACAACCACTACGACAACAGTAACAAGCATCGGAGGAAGATTCTGCACTTAGCGTATGTTGAGGCTGGCCGGCTGGCTAGCAGCAGTAGCAGAAGTATTATAGATGAAGTAGGGCCGCTTAAAGTTGGGCCGTTGTCGCCGCCGACAGCAGCAAAAGTGCTACTTTAATAGTAGTCGTCGACGGTAGAGACAGACGAGAGGCAAAAAAGAAACAACGAAGACGGAGAGCTGAGAATGAGAGAGAGAGAGAGAGAGGCGCTGGATGATAGAAGTCAATTACATTAAATTTAAGCAATAAATTTGCTATTGCGGCTACCGACTAGAGAGCCAATTTTAGCTGACACTCAGGTTGACACAAAACTGTGTGGCGATCAACAGCCGTTGATCATCATTGGGACGCTGACAGAGCGAAGGAGACAGGCCGGGAGGCAGGAGAAGCTAGGACAAACGGCTACAGAGGGTGAAATCGTCTGTAGCCGCTTGACGTTAATGATGATGGTAATTATGATGACAATGATTTTGCGAAAGCACAGTAGAAGAGATAAAATGAGCGAAAAATAGCTGGCTGCGAGTTCTATCAAAAATATCCCAAAACGTTACCACCAATTACCAAAGACTCACTGTTACCGCATCGGGAACGGTAGAGATGCCGACGAGACGGTATCGATGTGCTTCTGTGTGCTGAAAGAACATTAGTTGTCGCAAAATCCAGCGAGAGTTGAGTGTTATATGATAACTGGGAGATATATCTGATAAAGCTCGCATTGGTTTCCATTGCACCGCTGTGCAGTGAAGCCCATAGCGACCGAAGGCATTGAATGGAAACTCGTGAATTTAGCAATCTCACATAGTAAACAGAATCTTCAGTACTATACTTCCATACTACAGCCGCTTGGGCGCTGTTTTATTAGATTATTAATTAACGAACTACGAAAAGTAACTAGAGTATTTATAACTGATACATTTAACGATACGTTATTATTAAATTAAAAGCTTAAGTAGACATGCAAGTATGTTGATAAGTACATGCAGATGAACATTAGACCTTTCTCGTGAACGTAGAGCAAACACGCGTTGGCCTGATATGAACTCCTTCAACTAGTTCGTAGGGTAATCGCGACCGTAGCTAGTGCTACGGACATGATAAGCGGCAAAAGCATATAGTACAGAGAGCTATTCTCAGCGAGGAAAAATTCGAAATCGAAATACGAAAAAATCGTAATCGAGAAGCTTCATTCAGGAGAGTGAGGCTCCGTAGGGATCGTCGTGCCCCATTCCTTCAGCCAGCTCTTTGGAATTCTACGAAAAAGCCAACATCTAGCAAGTCTCCTAGCTGACTCTGAACTCGTCTTACGACCCAGGTGCGCGCTAACCGACGTTAAATTTCCGTGTTAGCCACATCGTACCTTATGGGGCCTCATCCATGTGCTATTATAAGCTGTAGAAAACATAAGAAATAAGGCTTGATGCCAACGATACAGCGGCGTAACATCGTCAATTGAGCATCAATTGAGGCTCGGCCACATTAAAACCAATCAGCTGAATTCTTTGATGAACAGCGGCGTTCTCGACGATATTTTCAGCCACTGAACGTTTGCGTGCAGTAAAAACATTCAATTTTTATCATTATTGTCGTCGTCGTCGTTATTTCGAATTTGCAAGGGGTGCACATGCTGCTGATGTCTCATGTGTGTACGTGCGCATAGATTCCTTTGAAGATTGCACAGACTACTACTTGAGAGTGAACTCTCGTCCGTAGAGCAACCTTTATGCCATCACCCCACAGTGAGATAAGTGAGAAAACCCGTGGAATTACGGTAACGTCAAAGTAAACCGCAACGAATGTTAACATTCTGATCAAATTCAGCGTGAGAAGAAGGAACAGATAGAGGTGGGCACGCAGCAATATATATATTCCTAAGGCAGCTACGACGAGTCGAACATGCGGGCAGACAAGCCAGCCGTCAATCCCGGATAGAGGTCTGCGGAATACTTACCGTACTTGTATTATAACAGCTAAGCAGCCATGCTCGCGCTGTCACTTCTCTCTATTCAGTATGATTAAGTGATTAGTATCAGTGATGCGGTGTCAGTGAATTGCTTTAGGTGAGTGATGTCCGTCGTCGTCGTCGTCGTCGTCGTCGTCGTCGTCGTCGTCGTCGTCGTCGTCGTCGTCGTCGTCGCCGTCGTCGTCGTCGTCGTCGTCGTCGTCGTCGTCGTCGTCGTCGTCGTCGTCGTCGTCGTCGTCGTCGTCGTCGTCGTCGTCGTCGTCGTCGTCGTCGTCGTCGTCGTCGTCGTCGTCGTCGTCGTCGTCGTCGTCGTCGTCGTCGTCGTCGTCGTCGTCGTCGTCGTCGTCGTCGTCGTCGTCGTCGTCGTCGTCGTCGTCGTCGTCGTCGTCGTCGTCGTCGTCGTCGTCGTCGTCGTCGTCGTCGTCGTCGTCGTCGTCGTCGTCGTCGTCGTCGTCGTCGTCGTCGTCGTCGTCGTCGTCGTCGTCGTCGTCGTCGTCGTCGTCGTCGTCGTCGTCGTCGTCGTCGTCGTCGTCGTCGTCGTCGTCGTCGTCGTCGTCGTCGTCGTCGTCGTCGTCGTCGTCGTCGTCGT
Organism: Varroa destructor; assembly: GCF_002443255.2. Taxonomy (NCBI): domain Eukaryota; kingdom Metazoa; phylum Arthropoda; class Arachnida; order Mesostigmata; family Varroidae; genus Varroa; species Varroa destructor. Next base: position 22,514,336 of record NW_019211454.1, read on the forward strand.
CGTCGTCGTCGTCGTCGTCGTCGTCGTCGTCGTCGTCGTCGTCGTCGTCGTCGTCGTCGTCGTCGTCGTCGTCGTCGTCGTCGTCGTCGTCGTCGTCGTCGTCGTCGTCGTCGTCGTCGCCGTCGTCGTCGTCGTCGTCGTCGTCGTAATGCCGGCTATACTGCATCCTTCGTTCAGGGCCAATCAGCATGGGCCGAGACCGCTTTGGAGTTTTTGTATCAGAAACAACTCGTCACGCTGGTTGGACGTAACTGTCTGACTAAAGTCAAGGTAGCTGCATGTATATATATGTTTGGTAATGGGTAGGCGGTTGAGCTGCTGATGCCTCGAACATATTTCGAGAGCAATCAGTAGTCTTCTATTTTCTCTGCTGCTCCGGCTGTCGTTTGCTATAGCTAACATATCTTTGCTCGGCTTTTTTGGCGTTTACGTAGTCGACAGCAGAAGTTGTGTCGCGGTGAGATGGCAAACTCAGGAACGCGATGAGCTAGTTGCCACGAGCTGTCGGCTATTAGTTACAGAGGCGCTACGGTTCGAACAGGGGAGCGCGGCCGTGTGCGCGGCAGACGATGAGGAACCCCGACCTTGTCCTTAGGTTCACTGATCCTGTTCTTTTCGTTTCAATGACTTCGTTGACGTCGTCGTCGTCGTCATCATCGATGAAATAAAGTGGACGGCGACTGTCGATCGATACATTTGTGCATCGTTTTACTCTGGCGACGAGCTTCGTTCTGCTTCCAAAATGCCGCCTCCTTTCTCTATCTATCTCCACTGGTCGCTCAGTCCATCCCTGTCGCGTTTCCATTCCCGCGACTTTTCCCAGCGCTTTAACCGCGTCAGGTTCCGTTGCTGCTTCTGCTCGGCTGGTTATTGCCGTTGACATTTTGCCGCTACCGCGCATCGCTAGCAGAAGTAGAGGCAGATTTAACACCGGAGAACGGAGAGGTAAAGAGTCAGGTTTCGAGCAATCACAGCGAAAGGGCCTTTTTCTCGTCTTCTGTTTTGACTGGTGGCTGTCGAACACTTCACGCCACTCTGCACCCGGCTGTCGCCGCGCGAACTACAGACTCCATTGCAGTAGCGGTTAGAGATGGCGGTTGACAGGTCACTATTAGCCACTCAAAATCTCGCAGCGCTACAACGGTGGTGGATTGGTGTAGATTTGAGCATCAACATCATCCCCATCATTGTCCTCATGACCAGCAGCAGCAGCAGCAGCAGCAGAAGCTAAAAGGGAGCTTTTGATCGTCTGTCTCTTTCGATTGCGGTAGCTGTGCATCCCCGGCCGCATCTCGTTTCACTTGGCGTCTAGTGATATCAACCTCCCCTTTGGCTCGTTCGTTCGCTTTCGCGCGCCCTCTTTTTCTATTGAAGTGAACGTACATGATACATTTTGGGATCCGTGTATCTTTATTCTCGTCTGCTTCGCTTCTGTATGCTGGAGATGAGGAACAGCGAAGGAGGGTGGCGGCAACGCTGATTATCGATCACTGAGCACCGCGGACTTGAAGTGACTCGGCACGAAGGCCGAATTGCTTTTCGGGCTTCAGTTGGTATTGTTTATTGGGCTTGATAATGGTGTGGGTTGGTTGAACGTCGCCAAACTGACAGCCCTTCATTCTCCTTGTTGTCCTTCCAGGAGACAAGCCACACAAATGCGAGATCTGCAACAAACGGTTCGCCCTCCCCTGCAACCTGCGAGCCCACGTTAAGACCCACGAAGGTATGATGCAACTTCAGTTTGAGAAAGCCCTCTTAATAAGGGATGGCAAAGTTTCGGGTTATGTATTTATGTCGAATAGACTAAGCTTATTATTATTATTATCGTTTTTATAGCTATTATTGCACTAGATAGTTCCTTTAAGCAGTGCAAACAATGCAGCTTAAATACAATATTTAAGAAACAAATTGTATATGTTTCCGTCGTTACATTGTTGGGCGTTCCCGCAAGCGTATCTTAGTAGCCAGCAATGGTAAACAGTGAAAAACTAATTCGACTTGTATTTCCTATGATTTGCCCTTTTATGAAAATGGTCGCCCGCGCATAGTAAGGGGCAGGGCTCCTAGAGGCCAGAATATGTTGGCAGTCGACGATTAGCACGTCGATCAAGATCAAGACCTGTGCGAAAGCTAGAAAAAAAAAGCTATAATCAAAGTTACGCCTGACACGATTGCTCGATGTTGGCAATAACAACAACAGCGACAGCAGGATGTTCCCCTGGACGTCCTGTCTTGTTCATTTCGGCGCTTCTATGTGCGGGTCCGACATTTCCTGGCTGGCAAAGTCTCTGCCTGCCTACCTGTGTATATCTGTGTGATAGCTTTTAGTTCAAGAGTGGGCAGCCAGCCCGGGAGCGTGCATCACGATCGACCTCGGCAGCCAACCAATTCTGGGTCTATTTCGATTTGCTGCTTGCCGAATTGTTGGATTCAGAACACCATGCGGGGCCAACATGGGTGCCGTTGTTGCGGCTGCCGCCATTTCCTCATCAAGATAACCGTGACAAGATTATCACTATTTACAAAGTTGGACCAACGACATCATTAACGAGCATAGCAACAGCGGCAAATACTACATTGACATTCGTTGGACACTTGTAAGGTGATGGCGTCAACAATTCCAAGCATAGCATGAGTGTTTCAAACTTTTCCAAGAATCATTAACAAAGAAATAGCAAACCATTGACTGGCTGAATTCTCTCCACGTAAGCGAACATTGTATTGTAAGACATTTGACGAGAATAGATCAATGGTCGTTTTAGTTAGTGGCTTTATCATACGCATTGTAAAATCGCTACTCGTGCAGCGTTGACACGAGTGTGTGCGTGCCTGCCTGCCTACCTGCTTGCCTCGTCTGCCACCACTATATTTACTCTCCGCCGTGAGGATCATAAGCAAGACGCGAAGAGGGTTCTTTTTCGTCCACGTCATGCTTCGTGTCTATTGCCTTATGATTAGGCTGTCAACCTTTATGTATCAGTACTGTGTTTCTCCATCGTAATATCGGTAGTCGTAGATGCCCATGCGGTTTACAATAGTTCACACCGCTAGCAGTAATAGTTATATTATTATACGTGTCCTGTGTTTGCCTACATTCCTGTCCAGTACCTAGCCATTCATCATTGATACTTTTGTTTTTGGCTTGTCTTTCTTTGTCGCGTTGCCTTAAGAGCTACCAGGGTTCGCTACTTGTCCATTAGTCAGCAAAACTAGAACGAGCGGCCATTGCGGCAGCATCGGCCGACAACCATCATAATACGAGCTATTGCGAGCAAAAATTATCACTACGATGATGACAGTTCGTCCGCGTATTATCTCGTGTTGGCGGTGCAGCTGCTGGTGTTAGTTCTCTATAATATTTCTATAGGTTGTAGGATGTGTCTACATGTGCGAAGAGTTGTTGTTAAACGTTACTACATTGACGTTTGTTAAACTAGAAATGAAGCAATAAGTTGTTTCGTTTCCCCTCTCTCAAGTGCTTCGCCGTATAGATATAAATCTACGTATTATATGTGTATATGTATGTATTTACATCGCTGTTTACGACCATCCGGCAGTCGGCCAGTCGACAGAGGACCGTCGTATGCGTATCCCGACTACTGCTTGATCGGCTCACTATCTGAAAGACTAACTGGCCCGTTTACTCCAGCTCAGGCCGAACAAATTTTTATTAGGCCAAGAAAAGCTGAGAAGCCAAAAGGAGAATATATAGTTGTTATGTAATCACGTTGCGTCAAAGGCTTGAATAGTTCCATTTAATCTTGAGCCTAAAGTATGCTAACGAGCTTGTACGATGTATAAAATAGTGAATCAGGTGACACATAATGACAATACAATGAAACAGCTTACACTGGGTGAGATGGTCCTGAACCTATTTAGTTCTCTAGGCGATCGAAAATAATATCGCTACTAAATGTTAAATTCCCTCTGGCCACGCGATCTCTATCGATTTCATAACGTATTTATCTGCTCTTGTAGCCGCTCCTGGCTGGTTCTAGCAACCAGCAATCGGTGGCACTGGCTATGTCTTGACGTGAGGATATTCTTCATCCTGACCATGAAGATGATGAGGGGCAGTAAGAGCGAAGGTAACAGAAAATGGAAACGGTACACATACATATACTGGTGTATATATACAGGTACCAGTAGTAAGTACATGGGGGATAGCCGGTAGCAACTACCTCTAGCACGCATGATTCGACATGGTCAAGGACTCACTCACATACACAAAGTAACCGATGCGAGCGTCTATCATACAGGAGCAGTTCCGGCTAGGTGCACATTGTTGGCGTCATTCCTGCCGGTCCTGATGCATACCGTTACCTATCACCCGAACGGCTGTCGCCCGTGCTACGGCAGCTATAGTTATTGTTACTGTGGACGATATTTAAGGCGAAATGTGTGGCTTTTTACCTGCCGGTTGGCATCATCGACTCGAAAAAACTGTCCTAACAGCGCTAAATTTTATGGCTGTGGTTGATGAAATTTTTTTCTTTACCTCATTACGGTCGTTGTCTACTAGTCGCTCAAAACCGCGATGGTTTCTCTAAAGAGAATTGAATCTTTCTTGCCTCGCTCGACTAGCCAATCTTCATCTTAACGAAAAGAGGGCAACTTCTGACCCGATTAATGGTGTCGATGATTTGAGTCCAGTGTCAAATAAGGTTAGCCTCACAAAACAACCACAGGTGTGATCGTTAACATCGCAAATGTATCACAGACAACCTGGATACGGAATGATTGATTCTTCTAACAGTGGCAAATCATTTGCTTTTATCGTTGCAGAACAAAGCCCGTTGGATAAGACACAGTGTCCGCAATGTGACAAATTCCCGTGCGACTGCAAGGACAATGAAAAAGAAAAAGACATTGAGGAGCACTCGAGCGACGGAGCTTCCGATTCAGGCTTCGAAATGAAGGCGGTACGACAAACGGGCGAAGGACGGTCAGATCTCGTTGGCACGGGAGGACCACAGTTCAACCTTTTTAGCAATTTGATGCTGGACCAGATGATGCTCGCTAGCTATCAACAACAGATGAGTGTGTTCATGCCGCCAGCGTTACGAGCGCTTAAAATGTTCCAGGAAGGCGGTTTCGCCTTGCCAACACCACCGTGATCGATCCCCTCTATCGAACAACCTGTGTACTTCACTCTAAAATGCATTGGCTAGTACCAACCTTGGAAGCGTCGGGCCGTTGTCCAAGTTTCTCTACCTTTCATAAATAGGCTTTCTTTTTCAGCTTAACACGATGATCTCCTGCGGACTGAACGCAATGTATCATCCTTATATACAAAGGCTTTTTTAATTACATGCTTGATCAGCCCTCTGTTCCTAAAGTCATGTCGCAGGACTTGTGCAGATAAGTGAACCGGCAGCTCTGCCCTTACAAGTATGACAAAAAGATATAAATACGATAACTCTTTTATAATAACAGTACTACTAGTAAACACTGAGGAAGAGGAAGAAGAGTATGAAACTCGAGTTGCGAGGACATGACGGCACCGTTCGAGAGAGTTTTACGTTACTATCAATCGCGTACATATAGCACGGTACAAAAATAGCAAAAAACTTAGGATACGAGCCATGTCACATCGTCTCTTCACAACGTACGATAAGGGGATGCTGTTATCACTTTATCGGCGTTGGGCTGGGTCGGGCAGCGTTGAGCGGCGTGTCATGGCAGAGAGAACGATGGAACAAACAGATAAAAAAAAAAGATGATGTATGGATGACGCTAGCGAGCTCGATAGCCTCAAGAAAACTCCAACCGATACAAATAAGAAACATGAACAGAATATAACATAATACTAAGACAATATTGATGAGACATATCGAACAGAATCCTATCAGTTGCCCTTTTCGGGGGATGAGTAGGCAGGATAGGATGCTTGGGAGGCGCGCGAATCTTGTACCTTTTATTAATAAAATGTAAATAATAGCGTTGGTGTTGGCGATGATGACACCTTTTCTCCTTGTACAGTCGCATGAATAGGCACTGGCGTACGGAAGCCACGTCAACAAATGATCACGTGAGCAGAAGGAACGTCCAATCTTCATTTTATCATTAGCCAGTCCCTGTTTAGGGTGGGCAAATGGAAGCTTCTTTCACGGTCTGGTGTTGGATCGGATTGTAATCTAGTCTTTCTTCAGTTGTGTAGTAGTGGTAATAATACTGATTAAACTAGCTATAGTAAATATCAGAATGCAGCGTGTGACGATTACGGAGAACGGTGTGGTTAAATATTCGCTACTGGCTGAGTGATATTGAGGTGAACGAAGGTGCTTATTGTATATATGGACTGGGATAGGCAAGATAATAAATTATAAATATATATATATACATA
>NW_019211454.1:22520781-22609423 GCF_002443255.2 Varroa destructor
TACATATATACATATATATATATATATTAAATAAAAAAGTTCAATAGCATACTTGACTGTACACAAGAAACTGTGTTTTCTGTTCCTCTGTTAAGATAAAAGTATACGAAGCGGAGGTCCAATTCCACAGGAAAAGCTAGCTTTATGGCTAAAGCAGATGTTCATTAAAAATGTACAATCTACAATTTAGGGAGTGGTAAACCTTGATCTATTTCTCAAGTTTAAAAACGCAGCTAATACGCCCAGATGCGGGGCTCGCGTGGTTCGGGCAAACGTTTCACTGGGTCTAAACGTTATTGCATCTTCGACCAGCGTTGAAAGATCGCATCGCTAACATGGTGACCGGGCTTTCATAATTGGTCCTGTAGATAGTGTTAACATATCTATTATACAAACAATCAAAACAAAGCGACAACGGCTTAGCTGCCTTAAAACTTTCTTTCTAGATCACCTGCAGTAATTACATGCATAACATATCGAAGTCCTCATTCATAGCCAATACTCAGTTTTCCCAAAAACGTTACTGACGAAAACTCCGCGCCAGCAGACATCACCTCTTCTTAGAGTGGCAAAAACCCGACAGCTGGAGATAACCCTTTGCTACGATACAACTTCGTAAATGACCAATAGTTTCGGCGTGTTCACCTTTAGTGCTGACAATTTTGACTCTTCCTGTAATCGTTCCTGTTCTATTGATCTTCAGCCATTTGGGGCTATTTGCTCGTACTTTTTGTCCGTCCTCTTGGAAATCGCTTTACGGGCTACGTTCAATATATTTCCTTCTGTGCTCGAGACATCATCGACACGTTTCCCGATCAGTTCCTGGATGCGTCGACGCTATTTTACAGGTGGTGCCACATCTTTGACGCTAACCACAGGCGACGTATACAAACCAATTTTAAGTGTCCACTAACAGACGCGGAACAAGTGATCATAACGCGACATGCAGAGAAGATGCGGCCGTTGTGTCGCCTGTTGGCCATACGCTACATCCTGTCATGTTGCTAAGACAGCTGCTGCTGCCATTGCTGCCGTTAGTCTTCGTGTCGATATAATATTAGTTTGAAGAAAAAGCAATAGAGTTCTTAGAAGAAAGAGGAGCGTACCCAGTTCATGCGGGGACCATCGCCGCTTGAAGATTCGTGCTAGCTGAGAAACTGCAAGCGCCCGCGAATAGCAGTTAAAGTGCGAGCTATCCGACGAAACAGCTGTCGTAAACGGCTTCTAGATCACAGATGCACGCAGATGCAGTAACGCAGATGGCGCAGTACGGCCCCGACGGTGAAGTAACGAACGCCGAATCGTCTGCATCCAACGATAAAAGACTCCGGAAGCAACAGTAGAAACGCGACGTAACAACGGATGTGCGTAACGCCGAATGGGCAGCTATGAAAACTATCAACTTCTTGACAATCGAATATTGATTTTTGAAGCGGCAAAAGGTAAGCCAGTCAGCCGTAAAGTTATGAAAATACATACTGTAACTCTGGGATGCTGTGGGATAGCTTAAGCTTCATGTTGTTAGGGAAGTTACGCAAGGCTAGGTAAGGAAAGCTAACCATTTAACTAGGCAAAAGAAATTTTTGTTCGATTCTTCTTGTCTCCTGAATCTGTAAGACATATCGAGGCAGCACCTGGTCAGTGTATGAAACCTTATTTGATCGGACGCTAAATTTTATTAAGATCCTCAAGTAATGGTTGGACGTGCCGTTTTCTTTCTTTTTTTTTTTTATTTTGTCATTTAAATGATATACTTTACGGGGGTAGCCTTTCGATCAGTGCTCTTCACATTGTAGATTTCTTTAGCTCGGAATAACACTTATTGCTAGATTAGAAGACACACCGTAGCTTATTCAAATTAACGCTTCTGGTCACAAATATCACAGCTTAAGCATTTATCTTATGTCCATTATTGCCAAACTGCTCAGCAAGAAATGTTGAAAACTTACGAATCAAGTTCAACGAACTTCATGTGTCCAAAAATCAAGTGCCCCTTGATAAAGTGGCACACGCATGTTTGCAGCAGATATCAACACCGCATAAGTTTTGCTCTGTGCTTCGAGATAGTGAAACAAGTGTTTGTATAGTTGACAAACACAATTTTAAGAACACGTGATTTTATTATAAATCGCCATGTCGGCTTGGGACCTTTGTCACTCGTAAACAGTGTGTTACCTTTTCGAATCATAGATGTTAATGTGTGTACATTGGAGCTCTGAGAACATGTATCGTGCACGCACATTATTACACCGACAACACCCGAAAGGAGATTTTAGCTATAGCGGACCGTAAGCCTGCGGACGATGTCGCAAAGTACGAGAAAACTGCTATTAGATCAGGACTCGAGATGAACTACTCTTATTCATTTTTAGTTCATCAATACGTTTATCGATATGATATGTAACGATATTGCAATGTTATCTATGGCTAACGGCTGTGTTTCGGCTTGTGACAGAAACAAAGCTAAAAGGGACTGCCCATATGTAGATCACGTACTCCGAGCGTACGTAACTAGTAGCTGACCCCACTTCAACACATCACAGACTGTTGTTTTTATGCAGGAACAAAGAACTACTAGAGGCTACTGATACTGATCGGTGTGTAATTACGAAGCATACTTTATCTATATAGCCAATGTAGAAGAATTGAATTTTCTGAATTCAGATTCAGATCGTATTTGTCGATAACCGTGTGTCCGCCGTGAGAGTTTCCAATCTAACATGAATATACTGACGGGATATATCCATACGCTGATCTTAGCAAAGTGGCCGTTACTGTTGTTCTATGCCGAACAGTCACATCGAAGCATACACAATTTGCCAATCAGTGAAAAGTCGACTTCACCATCGATTCTTCATTGCTACATTCGGTTTGTGTTGTTGTCCTTGTTGTTGTTACAGGCGAGTCTTGAGAGATGCAGTAAATCGAAAAAAGGACATATTGTGCCTTGTCGGTGTAGATTTAATACACAGATCAAATATGTTCGTTGTAAGGCAGGCTTACTCCCGAGACGGTCGAACAGAAACTGCTCAGTCTGTAGTTAGTTACGCTCCTCCGTTGGTAACTGTGTTGAGCCGAACGGGCGTAGCTTTCATTAAGTAGTAAACGGTAAATTCACTGTAGTAAACAGTAAATTCACTGTAGTAAACGATGGAGTGAACATCTATGGTAGTCATGGTAGGTATCATGGTAGTGAATTCTTGTTTGCTTTGCATAGAAACCTCTTGACCGAAACGGTAGGTAACGCCTCATCAAAACCTATTGAACCAATGTGTCTATATACACATATGGAGAAGGTATCGAGCGTCTGAAAGTGTAGTCATGCATTCGTGCAAGAATCGCGTGTCCCGCTGACCGATTGAAACTATATTAAGGTACGACACAGGACGGACCGCTGCCCTTCTTGCTCTTACGGTTTCTGCTGCTACGAACCTATGGTACATCTGCTTAGGCTTATTAGCGGTCGTGCGAAGGCACAACCGGTAAACGATGCAGTTACGCACGAAATCGTGGCTTACGAGTAGACGTTTAGACTTAAAATTTAAGCACTTGGGAATGAGCAAATGTTCGATTACATGGCCGAATCAGACACACGGATGATTGATTAGATGGATCGATCGTTATGAGATACTAAATCCCGTTATGTTTGTCTTTCGTCCATTTGTAATTCGAGTTGTTCTACAATTTCCGGTAGAACCGAAAGGACGTTTATAGAAAGGGTATTCTCGACTTTGGTTTACAAAACTATCGAAGGACATTTTTATTTCCTTTCCACGCAGTAAATACGCATCGATCTAAATTCCGCTTATTCATAAACATTGTAATGTTTTTTTTTTTATACCGGAAATAATCGTCACCTTTGTGTGAGTGTTCATTGCAACGCAACGACTGGGGAAGCTGCCGCTAACTAAGGTCAGATGCACAAATATTTAAATCTATTTTAACCACCTTCAAAGAAATGGAGTGTTTTAGTCTGTTACCTAAATTATGGTTTTCAGAATTCGTCACACTAAACAAAGCAACCCGATTGTTATCTGGTGATATTTCTCTTTTTTCCTGATGGCATATCCCCAGCAAAAGGTTCAGCGCAAAAAAACCTTTCATAAAATCTTTTATTCTTCTGCGCTGTTCTGGTCTGCTCTCGAAGCCAACGCCGTCTATCCATATATATATATAAGACTTGAAGCTAAGGTCAACAAAAACAACTGAACATCTTTAGAAAAGCCTTTCTTTATAGCAACATTTACACATTTAAGATTTTACTCAAACGCCACATCAATACGGTATTATTAGTAGCGATTAATTTTTCATCCAATTTTTGGCGATTTTTAAGCGTATCTCTTAAATGGCTGTACGGATATAATTCTAGCGTGTACCCACCCTCTGTGGATTGTCGTAGACTGAGAATCCCCGAGCTATTCACGGGAGTTTAAACTAAACTTGGTTCGCTAACAGGAGATAATTGAAGACTTTGTTGTGTTCCAGATTGTTGGAAAAGGTTTGCAGAACGTTTAGCCTATAGCCCCACGTGATTACTGACGTATTCGCCATATTAAAAGATCATTCCGATAGGCGGTTGACGTTCACTGGGATCATGTCGAACGACCCCACACGTCATGTGATATCGTTCCGCTCAATTTTCTCTATGGGGTATTTAAAAAGTGGGGCGTACTACTACGATCCACAAACTATGGACGAATTTAAGGCAATACCCGTGTAGCTATTTCAACGATAAGACCAAATGTATGCAAAAAAAGTTGGGGGAAATTGATAACTGTTATGAAGAACAACCTTAAAGGTATAAATTTGTCATAAACAATTTATGTAAATACATTTAGCTGATTCTAGTTGGTGTTATTTATAGATTGCTCCCTATCTGATGGCCGCCTGTACTAAGCCTCTGAGAATCTAATGAAACGTATCGACTAGCCGATGTAGTCCTTTATTTGGGTACGTGTTTTAGTCTATAATGGATCATATCGTTGCAAAAATACCGTAATCATCATAAATAACCGACAGTTATCGACATGTTAACGTTTCATTGGTTCTACGCAAAAGAACAACCGCTCGTCCGCAAGAAAAGATGACTTTTCTCAGGATTAAATTGGCCAATCTTTAGTGTTCTATAAAATATCTAAAGAGTTCATAGATCAACTTAAATAGTAAAACAACGGCACAGTTCCCTTACGAGGATAATTCATAAGGCACTATATAAATATCGAGTTTCTTAATAGTTCGAGTTCTTAATAAAAATGCCACTCTATATAAATGTTCCACACGTGAATTTTAGTAAGAAGGAACTATTACAAGGAGATGTTATACAATGTAACATTCACTATCTGCATCAGGTTCAGAGTAACCCTAGTATAAATTGTCTAGTTTCAGCAAAAAAGCTACTAAAATAACTACAGTTTCCTCGTAGTCGTGTTCGAGCATAAACATTAAGGAACATTTCGAATTGCCCCCTGTGATACTTCTGCGAAGACGTAAATATATTGCATTGTTTCAGAGGTGGGGTCACAATCATCCAGCCACATCGGTCGCCAGCAACAGTGAATCTTGTGTAAAATTTTACCACTGTAACACTTCGAAGTTCCAGTTACGTATCGAACAGTTCCTTGCAAAAGACGATTTCCGTATCTGAACCCAATCGAGCAAAGCCTTTCCTAAGGCTAAAAAAGCTGGAGTTTAAGTTTTGCCAACGATATATACTGCACGATGAAAGCGATTGAATTCACAAGCGAACAGTGGAAACAAAATTTCGATTAGGAATGCAAATATAAACAACTTTCTTCGTTTTTTTTTTTGCATCTAAAAAAATTTTTTTATTCTGCCACAGATCGCTAACATGGTCTTCCTTTATTCTAGAGACACGTTGTCGCCATTCTGCCAAAATCAAATGTCTGAGAGAGCTTATTTTGAGCTCGGTCTTTTGAAATCGATGTACGCTTGCAATGAGCACAACAGATAAATTTAGGATACTGAAAATCTTTTTAAAAAAAAGATTATAAAACAAAGCATAGGTGAAAAAGATCAGGAAAAGCTAGTGAGAAACCTGATGATATGACTAAGGATAAGTGTTAAGTATTGACAGAAAACAACAGGCAACAGGTCCGATGATTTTTTGATCATTTTATAATTATTAATACTGCCTAATAATGAAATTTATTTACGTTTGAACTTTTCAAACGGCTTAAACGTGTAGTCTTATATTGATACGATTTTTCCTATCCCATTGAATAATCGTCGATTGGCACCCCTCCGAGAAAATCATTGTTATTCAAGCCATACAAAGGCGTCATTACAGCCTGTTATCTTGAGTTCAAAGCTAGTAATGGTCGTAGCAAGTGTTACGTAAAATTGACTTGTAAATAACCATCATAATGATAACAAAGGCCATATCTGTGTATGGAGGGTGCGCTGCAGGTGACCTCATAAATGCGGCATACCCGCATCCTTTCTCAATGCTTTTTCAGGCGCCAAACACTTTATTCAATTTTATTTATTAAATACTATCAAAATTATTACATTAGGAAAGCGTATACGCACCTCAAAGCCAGAAGTCCAATTAAACGTCTTGAATTCAAAATCAATAAACAGGCTTTTATACAAAAGGAAAAAAGACTGATTATCAATATATAAAACATCGATAGGAAACAAAAAATTGGAAAAAGAAGCAATAAATATATATGGCTAGAACTCACGCATCTGGACACAGAGAAAAGAAACAATATTTACTATTGTTGCAGCAAGAGCAGAAACCCTTTTGCCTGAAGAATAATTCGGCTAATATCTTTCTGGCCAAAATGAAATTTAGGACAACCATATTACCGATGGCCGTTAGCTGAAGATTTGAAACTTTCCACGATTTATATATGTAGGGAAAAAGGCATCTGCATGTAGACAAAGCATCGATTTTTTGAACGAATGATTTTATACAATTATTTCCCGTTCTGTGAATAGTCGGGGAACAATAAAGAATGTTTTTTTCTTTTGGTGTTTGCTGTAATGCAGTATTACAATTAAAGCGGACCTGTCAGGTATACAGGGTTTCTTTGAATGCCATTGGAACACCTGGCCAAGGTATGCTACGGAGCAAAGAAGTAATAGCCTAATCATCGATAGAAGCGGCAAAAGGAGCGTCGTAGAACAGAGGCGTACCGGCGTAACACAGGTAGCTGCTTCGAGGAGGTGCTTAGTCAAAGTTCGTCTTATGACAACCAGCCAGAGACCCCGATGTGTATCCTGTGTGGCTAACTGATCGGGATGAAGCTTTGGGCATCGAACCAAATCTTGCTATTGATGGGTCGATGTGATTATGGGAAATTCGACAATCCTCGAGGGGCTATCGAGCTTCGAAAGGCACCAGATGACTCTCCAATTCGTCTAAATATAGACGATAGGAAAAACAACGCGGAACGACATCGAGCATCGGCTGGTGGCAACAGTAGCGACTTCTGCTGCCGCTGCTATGGCAGCAGCAACGCTTACGCGAGGCAATGGCATCGAGGTATATTAAAACGAGGTGAGGGATGACACGCAGACACACCCCGGAGAAAATGACGAAGCCAAGAGCAAGCAGGCGCCAGGATAGGCACAGGAGGAAGAAGAAGAAGACGACGATGATCACGGTAGTGATGATGATGATGAACCAGAAGACATTGAGCCTTGGAGGGATGGACGCCCGCGATAACTGCTTCCTGATGGCTTCCAGTGCCACCACTGGCATCACGACCACGAACCGCCCAGTTCTCTTGACCGGGCGTCAATAAAAACAACGACATAACAAACGTACAAGTCGCTCAAACAGAGGGACCGCTAAACACGATTGCTCTGTTGTCGATGCTATAATTGGTAGCATTTCGTTTTTTTTAAGAAAAGCAGAAACAGGGGGAGCGTCGAAGAAAAGATGGACAGAATCTATTTATAAATACGATTAGCAGAGACAAGGAGAACGGGCGAGTCGGCCGGCTGTCGAACTCGTCTCGTTCATCCTCGTGACATTTGCGTGTGAGAAGTATCAATTTGTTTCTAGACTCCGACCCCGTGCTTTTTAGACGAACAGATTGTTCTAGCATAATCTAAAGGGTACGTTTCGACAAATAGCCACCGAGCGCTAATCCCAACAGGAGGCTAGATAAGTTTGGTTATGTAAGTGTGGCATACTCTATATTCATCTGCGTTTTGAAGAAGCTAGTGGATAGCAATTGGTACGTTTCGTCTGCCTGTAGTCAGCGTCGAACGTGTGTTAAGAGCAGTCGTAAACCTATCCCTAAAACAACGAACTGCAATAACTGATAAGTGTCTATACATAAATACTAAATAACGAAGTCAGTATAAAACGAATACTCAACATTTAACTTTTACAATGCATTTACTTTCATCTTTCAGCGTTCTTCAACAAAAAAAAAAATGCTACGTCAATTGAAACACTGAGTGTTAAAAGGTGGTGTACGTAACGTCTCATGGCTTTAGGTGTATATAATTTGATGATTTTATTAGGATTCAATATGTAGTTAGTGATTCGTAGCCACTACAATTTATAGCAAGGTCGTAATTATACGAGAAAAAAATTGTCCAAGTATGGCGCAAGTCAAAAGGTGATGATTTAAGGCAGCACTAACCTAACGCGTCCTCGCCTTCGTGATTGATGTCATTGTTGAGCTAAGCTTTAGCAAGCTTCAACAGCATCTCTAATAACTGCGCCATAATTATAGGCAAGTGTTTACTGTTGCATCCGTTAGATACTGAGCGTCGGACGACATTAGCGTTCTGTAAATGGCATCGCTAAGTTTACGTCGTAACAACGCAGTTGGTCGACATTTAAAATTGACACCGTTGTAGGGCGAGGCCTTTACCGGGTCAACGGCTTCCGAAAAACTATAGCTTCAGTATATACACCACAGAGGCTGCTTACACAGCGTTAGTGGGTTCATTTCGGCTATACGCTAACGGGATTAGGAGAAGGAAATTAAGCTTATGTCGAATACTTGTTGTTTCAAAATAACTCATTTAGTAAATTGAGCTTTCTTTATTACTAAATGCTTCGGGCTATTCCACAATACAATTCCGTCCGTTTCGCCTAATCTATAAAACTAATAGAACTATTTACATTTTCGTCACAGAAGCCACAATTGATAAATTGGTTTGTTCGTACAAACTGTTTAGGCCATTACATGTGGGTTATTGTTTACAGTTACGCCTAGCCACATCTATTGTATACCAGTGCTAGCAATCTGCGGATCCAAGATCATAACGCGGATATGAGAAGGAGCTAATGTCTCAAGATAAAATTCAATCTGAGCCGGAAAAGAGAGATGTCCTTCGGCGTCTGGCGAGCGATGTCATGAGCAACCCATAGTTAAGTGAGCCGAGCTTTTCGTAAACGCATTATTTTAAGTTTGGCCTCTACGACAATCAGATGCCACATTACTAGTGCCGAACGGACGCCGTCAAGCATGTTCATAAGAGCTAGGTATTTGCCCGGTAAGACACCATAGTATACAACGAGCCACTAATCCCGTTAGAGACGCCAGGCGCTGGCGATTCGGTAATAGAAAGCATTATTCGAACGTGAAGCAACGGACAATGGACGTTCTGTTTAATACGGTAAACACTAGAGTATACATAACGAGGATGTTTTTGAATAGCCGTCACATGACTTTGTCGCTTATTTAGAGATTTTGCGAAGCTTTTTGTCTCTTCTGTTCCGCCCGATCAGTTAAAATTATGTGGTTAAACTTTTTCAACAGCTTCGGAACACCGCATGAGCGGGACGTGGGACCGTGAACTTCCCCGAAGGCCTGTTAATCAGCCCAGATTTGGCCCGGAACGTTATCTCAGAAGATATTGCCAGGCTAATATCGTACATCCTTAGCATGGAGCGCGGAAAATAGACACATGAGAGCGTGTTTGACAACTACTGAGGAGGCTAGGCTGTGGATCTTCTTCTGTAAACTTCGGTAAACTTGCTGAATATTAGCTGCTCTTCGAACTCTGACTGATGATTGGGCAAGTGTTTCGATAATTTACGAGTTGACACCATTAGGTGCAAGACACTAAGACGGATGCACGGACGCTGTTTACTTATCTTACTTAGCTCGGTGCAGCCGTTTCGAGCGACGACGCGTCATCATTGTTTGTATAGATGATGATGATGATCATCTGTAGATCACGACGTCTCACATATTCGAAAGCAGTAGCTTAGCACAAACCGAGCAATTATTAGGCTTCACTACTTTAGCACTTCGGCAACGGATTCACCAGGAACGAACGCTTGCAAAGGTGATCTGATTATCTCCGTAACCGGAACCAACGATAATTCAAAGCGTATTTGCTTCAGATTTGCCGTTCAACATCGACATTGTCTTTCCTTACACCTATAATTGTTGCTATTAGCTTCAACTCCCTAGACACGATAACACTTACGACACATTTCAGACCGGAGCATCGCAGGAAAAACACTACGAACTACTTAACAAAATGATCGCGTTAGGACTTCTGTCCGATCAGAGCGAAAATCGAAGGTAATGCAAAAGTCATAACATTGGCACGACCAGCTGAGGGCTGAGAGCTCATATGAAGGCTCTGGTGACTATCCGCTAGAGAAATGCCTTTCGTGATATACTCCGCTCGTCGTTTTGCGATGAACGTCACATCAGAGTTACCCTATCAGGATCTAGAATATGCGATTCTGTAAACGATTGGCTGCAATAGCCCCTCACGTCGTGCGTAAATGGCATTTATCATGTTCAGTTCCGCACTGCAATTATGCTCTTCATGCGATAATACCATATCGTTTCCTACGTGCCTTTTTTTACTTGCGGTATCTCTGAGTATCGTTCATTATGGTTTCAGTTCAATCAGGCGGTCTGATCGAGAAGTTAAGAATGGTCTGTGCCGTTACCATTATTATTCATGCTATACGCAAAAGTATCCACGAGCCGGCTGAACTTCTAGCCGTCATTCTAACCGTGTTTAACCAAGCGCCGACTGCTAAATTATCGTTCCGAATCAGCTTTATTTGGCCGACAAAGGCTTTTTGACTTAATTCAGGTGATAACACAGTTTTATTTCAGGAATAGTAGGCACAGACCTACAACTCTATCCTTTTTTATTTTGCCTACAGATGGCCTACAGACACCGACTGCAAGCCTCTGCACAGATCCAGGTAAACATATGTCTCAAGATGTCGCATATTACTTTTTCATTCAATTGACTTCGACAGTGATTGGATGTAGAAAGAGGCAGGTCGTGCTTAAAATATCGCACATGTACGCTGATCTATTTTTCATCTTTTGCAGGCTACGAAAATACTATCGGTCGAGCATTAATCGATCCAGATCTGCGAATGAGGGCCTCTGTCAATTGTCGGCATGTCGCGTTCGTTTGTAGATAACAATGTCGTTGATGTCTAAGACGAACAGGCAGAAGGAGGACTTGGGTGTTGACACATTCGGACTATAGGCAGAGATAGCTGCGAGGGGACACCTACCGATGGTTTGGGTTTGATATATATCGGAGCAGAAAATCGAAACCGAGAAGAGAGTAAAAAACAAACAGCAATCAGTAAAGATATAAAAAGCTACTCGAAAGAGTCACAATGTATTGCCCTTCTGTTTAAAATGAAGTGGATAACATCACTATGATATTGGTGAGACCTGATAGTCTAGGATGGGTACGAGGCTATTTTATGTACAAAAGGCTGATGAGATACATTGCGTGGTTGAAGTTTTATGGCAGCGCGACGAAAATAACATCAAGCGGTTGTTTCTCTTTGACCGATAGCCATATAAATGCAACATGTTACGACGATAGTGCGCGAACTTCCCAGACATATTAGGGAAAAGAAAGATAAGTCGTCAGAGAAGTAGGAGCTAATGACTGAATTTGCTTACTGAGCTCAACCTACATACTAAAACTTGTTTTTTTCTTTTGGGTGGTGCTTAATGGGTAAAAGAAATTGGGCGGAACGATTTTAAAAGTGAATAACTTTTTAACGCTAGTAGACGAAGTTTGGTTGCTAGATACTCCATTCCCCTAAAAACTCCTGGAAAAAAACCGGTTGAGTTTACTCCAGGAAAAATTAGATGAGAAGGGAAAACACTTTTTGGCCTGGAAACTCAATGCTCAGTCGCAAGTTGGTATTTTTCCAAAACCACAGTGTTGTGAATATCCATTGAAGCTTGATGAACACATAGGCCAAGGAAATCTTCAAGGGAAGCACGGCAAGTAAATGGTGAAACGTTGAAGACCAACGAGGAGGTTCCCAGATATCGGGATCTCAAGGGCACGAGTGTATTGCCGCAACCTACTCTGTTGGCCGAAACTGGCGTTTTACATGTAACATATTGAAAAATTAATAAAAAATTGATCCTCTTTGGTTGACTCTAAGCCAGTTGGAAATGCGTGTAGTGTACAATTACCTAAACCTTAATTACTTCCATAGACGAGGCAAGCTTCAATTTCTACTGACACCCGAAAAAGACCAAACGGGAGAATGGCATAGCGCTGATGAGAGATCGAGTTCAGTGGCAGCGTCGAGTACCTTTTGGGGCGTCTGCTATAACGTTGGTGGCATCTGTTACTGCAATGTACTCACGAAACTAAAATAGTAAATGCAGCCCGCCATTTAAATTTCCCTAAGAGGCCCATAAACCTGCAGTGTACTTGATGAAAATGCTAGACCTCATTGCCGTGTCCTAATTATTGAGCAAAGGTATATGTAACGTTGGCTTCAGTTCGCTTATTTTCTATATTGAGGTCCGTGTGTATGTCATAAAAAAAGACAACCGGCAAGCAAGCATATCCCAATGTAGATTTACTTCAAAAAGCCCTAGATAGAAATATTACTTATGGAAATGCGATTCTTAAGTATATGGCTTCCCAGAAGCTGCTAGGGTGCTAAAAATAAACGAAAGTGTCTCTAACACTTCAATCGTTCCAAACAAACTAGCGCAAGAATGGCTCCGTTACAAAGTTTGTTGAATACACAATATGTTATAAGATTATAAATAATAAGCAGCTTTTAATTTAGGCGAGGTTACGGTATAGAGGCCATAGCCACTAACCAATATATTGTCAGTCTGTAACCAACTGCTCTGTTCGTTACAAGTTGGCGGCTGTGACAAAGCTCACCTTCGACCAAATTTGTAGAAGTGACCGAGCTACAAGACCTGAAAACTGGCCAGCTCTGCGAAGAAGAGCGCGGAAGCCACTGATCAAGAGATAAAAAAAAAACTCATGGCCAGGTCGCTGTGAGAAGCAGGCCACCGTCGAGACAACCGTTAGCATCGGTAGCGGCGTCAGATTACCGTCCATAAGGTACCATGCTGAATGAAAGGGTGAAAGAGACAGCGGAAAGACTTTCCCGGAAAAAACTAGTGTCGACGAAAAAAGGCTTGGGCGACAAGAGAAACGTAGCCTACGAGGTCGCCACATTCGGAGTGTAAAGAGTTTAGGAAAAAAGAATGCCGAATTCACACTGCAACGATAGACGGAAGTCTGAGTACGCCAGCGTCGGAGGCGCGCGATGGTCGAGAATTCCTGTGCTCAGTTATGGCTTATGATGCAGAATAAGCTATCTAAAATACCTATGGACGGTGATACGGGTGGGTGGCGGTAACTGAAGCAGTAAGACATACCTATAAGACTATAAAGGTTCAAAAAGGTGTTTGTTTCGTAGCGCAGACTTTACCCACTACAGCCTAATGAGTCCTGACTCGTCGACCGCGATTGAAGTGTGCTATGAGGAATTGGCGGAGACGATGAACAAACTCCAGAGATAGTAAACAGAGCTAATTAGTCTCTCCTTCTAAGTATATATCAAAGTACTGAAACTAATATATTCTTCTATAAGTAGAGGCATCATTGCCCTTCCTAAATGCACAGTAGCTTCTCACTCGTCTGTTACACTTCGATTTTTGTTCTACATAAGGTCGCATCTGAAAGCAGTCACCATTCAAAAAAGGCTAGCGCCTCGAATGTTCCTGCGGTCTTTACAGATGGGTGTGTCTTATTTAATTTTAGCCGAACTGAGGTAGCAAAATGTGTTAAACGTTTGGTTCGGTTGGATCAACGGCTGTTATCAAGCTGAATGTGGGCCTTCTGGTATTTTTTGGTGAAATATCATTCTCGATAATGTGTTGCATGGGTATCGACCGTGTCCAAGCGAATGTATTAGTCAGCAACACGAGCCAATCTCTAATATAGCAATCGGATTCTAGATAATTCTAATTGTATGTAAAATATGATAAGCTATCCACTTGCGAAACGTCTCGAAAACTATGTGCAAAAATCAATATCTTGTAACTTGCACATCGTGTCACTGTAACTAGTAATAACATCCACCGTAACTAGTGGTAAACATCGACTGAATTCGAAAAAATGCCCTTTCTATAAGTAAGTTCAAATTAGAATCAAGCTTTTCATTGAGGGAAACGCCTGGGGGGTAACCTGAAACAAAGCCAAACATTCTGTTCTGAAAAATAGTTGAAGACTTCTCTAGGAAGGTATATCATCCAATAATATTTCGACTATTGGAGAACAACTAGGTATTACCTATTATTCTAGAGAAGTTACAATATTTGTTCGGACTTTTCCTATGTGAGAGAAATAATTGCTCCGAATTAGCCTAATCTACCTCTACGTAGATAAAGTGAATAAGCTAGTCGTAGTCAGCAGCATAAGTAGAAGCAGCACAAAATAGTTGCCCCCTGATGGGCGACGTGTCTATGTGCTGCCTTGAACTTGAGAACATGTCGTGGTCCAGGTTAGCGTCGGGACCACTTCGTTCCCTATTGAGAACCAACTGTATCAAACAATGTGTAACGATTTTCGACATTTTTTAGATAGACGCAAAAAACGTTGCCACTTAGCCTAATTTTAGTTTCAAATTATTTGAAAATAATGTTGGTGTCTTTTTTTATTCTCAGATATTACGAGGAAGAAAAATGTTTTATTCAGGAGGCAATTTTAGAAAAATTCATTTTAGTTCAACAATACTCTTAAAATGGTGCATATATATATATATATATATATATATATATATATATATATATATATTGTTCTAGTGGAAGAAAACTCATTATAGTTGTAAGCTCAAATGGGACGATTGCAGAGTTGTACGAACGAAATCATGTACGAATGAAGCTTTAGAGCCCTGATTTTTAAAGATGTCCCTACAGATTATCGATTTACACGTCCACCGTTAAATAACAGTTAAAAAAACAGTTGGTGGTAAAATTTATTCTACTGGATCTATAGAATTTTTGTAACTATAATATGGTATGAAGGAATACTTTATTTGGTTATTAAAATGTATTTAAGCACGTACACCAGCTGTATCCATCAACGAAAATTCTTTCACTGGGAACTGATTAACCCTAAGTAGGCTTGTAGCAAATTACTTCAAAAGTTTTCGGGAAAGCGGATTCTGCCATTCGTAGAAGCCCCCAGCTATGAGATCGTAATAAATAAGGCTGTTATAATAGCGCGAAGGCGCGTACAAGATGAAATTTATACGGAAGTATCCTATAAGCGGCAATGCCGCAAATGCGTACAGAACTTACATCTAAACTAAAAAAGCATCAAGCAGGGTGACAGCGAAAAAAATCGCAGACAGGGAATCATAACTCCGCCATTATCAGAAGCCTAACTCACTTCGTTAACTTTGGGCTTTGACATTAGAACAGCTTTCTGTCTCTAAGGGCAGACGGCCAAATTCGTCTAGTACTTTTAATTTATGCGACTTCGCTGGCAGTTGACTGTTAGCTGGGTGCCCAAAACAAACTACCTCTACGGAAGCTGCATAACGCAAAACAAAACAAATATATATATACATACATATATATATATATATCTATACAGAATGAGATTAATAGTCTCATTACTATTACGGAGACCTATATACAATATGAAGCAAATATGGCAAAGGACGAGCTATGCTAAAACGCTCCGTGTGTAATTTTTTACGTTAACCTGGTCGATTGTTGTGCTTTTCGGGTGGCAACATTCTATTATACTGAGTAGAAAATAAAATCAACCTGGTTGTAATACTAGAAGATAAGAATAATTAACTGGACAGGAATAGACTTAGAATAATGCCTTAAATTTGTTTTTCATTCCTGTGTTCTGAATTCGATTCGCTGCATAACTCTGTTACGGTCATCCCAGGGTACTACAGTTAAAGTTTCCTTGAGTGTTCGTGCAGATCCCCGCATTTTGTAGTCAAAATTGAGGAGGATCTATATGGCTGATTCTCGGGGGCATCAATTGCCTTTTCTGCGGGGTGCTGCATCAATCTAAGGCACACTTCTGGGCTTCTGTTAAATGTCCTACAAAAAATCCTTACAAAAAGTTGTTGCTCATTTATTATAATGGTCTGTTAAACTATCGTAAGTCTATATACACTGGTATAGCCATTAAATGGGGTTTTTGAGAAATAGCTCTCCTTATTCTACTGTGGATAACCTTTCTTTTTCATTTTCTTTTGACCCACTCATCGTTTTCAAGATAATCAAGAACGATTAATAGGATGGCTCAACTTCACAGAATAATGTTTTTACTACTAGTCATTCGTAGCACTAACCTCATGATCTCGTAACGTAGTCAAGGCCATCTATCCACAAAGTAATCATCATCAGAATGTGTACCTTAAAAGGATTTCCTTGTTCTACGTGTTTTCGATTTCGGCAACGAAACATAGGACTTTATCAAATCCATCAAAAACAGCCAATCAGCTATTTTAGTGAAAAAACTATAGAAATTTAAAAAAAAAAAGTTCTGCTTTGAAAAAATTCGACCCGACCATCAGGTTCTTGTTGTCTCTTTTAACGCCTACCCTGGCTCACCCTCAACTAATGTAATGTTACATCGTATCTAGATCTGCAGTGGTAGCAAAAGGATCACTGATCTAACAAAACATTACGAATATCGTAAATAAATTCAGTAGTGTTTGCCAGTAAACAAATCGATTCTCTACGAACACGAAAACTTTATTTATGATAAATTGTAAAAAATTAAGCACTAAAATACGTGTGATACTTGAGCGTAACGTTAGTGGTATCGATGTCTTTACTATTATTCCATGGAAGTGGCCAATTAGATAAATCACGCAGCGTCTTTTTCAGTACACGACTGTGTTCCTGATGTTTCTTAACGTTTAAACTTTCCGTTAAACGTCCTTTAAAAATTTAATTTTAAAAAAAAGCTTAAAAAAATCTAATTCCAAGTAATGCAAAAAAATCTCACGCAACCAGCACAGCATCGGCGAGTAAATGGGTACGTCTACTAACTCTTAGTCTCATCATAAAACGCAAGCAGAAGGTGACAGTCGTTTACCCGTGATAATCTATCACATATAGACTCCGGATTAGGACAATGTGTGTTTTGCAGCACGCACTTCCTTAACAAGGTTCAGGCAAAGAATTACGCATCCAGTAGCAACACAAACGCAAATGTAGGCTAATGGATGATCTTGAATTGACAAAGATAGTACCAGCTCTGGAATAAATACGAGAGCATGGATTCGAAACAATCTGTTTCGTAGTACCGTATTGTAACATGCCGTAACATAACCACCTTTTCTATTGATAACACTCAGCAGAACTCTATCAATAACGCGCAAAAAGACTCCTTTATATGTATGTTAAGGTTATTTCGTTGGAAATTGAGCAGGGTGGCCGGTAAATAATATTGATGGTATACGAGTACTTATTTCACTTATATACCTGAAACCAATATGGGTGTTGGTTACAGCCATGGCTTTCTCTAACTGCATACTCTCTCGTTGGCTTTTTTTTCATCCTAAAGGAATTCAACTTGTACCACAGGTTATTTAGAACACATGCGAAACTACTTAAAATATATGCAGCGTTGTTTATCATTTCCAAGTTGAAGAACAAGTCTTATAGGTTTCATGACTTGATATCCAGAAATAGGGTAAAGAGCGCTATTATATAGGTTAGAGTTTGCGCTGAGATGGAGAAAAAGTTATGCTAGCAGATTCGTCAAAGGCTCTTCTCTTATGTGGCCCAAGTAAAATAGATTCACTAGAATCAATTCACCTCTAAAAAATATAGAACGCAGAGGGCAACTGCATTAATCCATATAGCCTTAAAATAGAGGTTATATGAATGAGAGGTGCCACCAATGATTTTCTGCAAGGAAGCGACTCATTCAGTGAACTTGAAATGAACATACATTTTCCATAGAAAAGTTTGTGATTATGGCTAGAAAAGAAGATGCTTTTCTTTCAGCTAGGTAAGTCGGGGATTATAATTTGTATGCCAGGATCTGCAGTGGACTTTGCTTCACTACTAGCGACCTGCTTTCGAATGTCTCATGTAGTGGTATATACAAACGTTAATGAGCAAATAGACACACTTACAATGTTCGCCAAAGCGACTTGACTGTAGAGAAGAGTCGTGGTCGTCTGGGATTCTGGTAGAAACTATTATCCATAGTGATTATCCCCGGTGTAGTACATCAAACGGCAGTATCCAAACGATGCATCATACCAACTATACAACTGCACACCACACGTTGTTCACAATGGCAACATATGGTTCGATAATAGCTTGACACATGCATAAATAGAGGCGCTCCTGCTAAGCCAATTTCTACTCTCGAGGCCATTTCAGCTTTTCTGTAAAATTCGGTAAAAAAACGATATTTTTTACTTTCGTACACGCACGAAACGCAGTGGCTTACATAGCTTCATTCGACCCTGCCTCCGAGTAATCATGTCATATAACTCAATGTAATGACTTTTTATGAAATCATCATGCAACAGCCTTTATAGGACACCTTCAGTTTGTGAATATAACTTTGGGATAAACGAAGCTGTAAAGGAAAAGTGAGCTAATTAAGAAACGCTCAGACTAGATGTTGCACAATAATAGAAGTTAGATTTGATGCATTTGAACTTAAGAACCTCGATTCGAATCATAGATGATAAAGATAAGCTGATGCATCTCATGGGTGAACTTCAGTTAAATAGCTCAACCAACAGTTATTGCTACTTTATTCCAATGTCCGGATGTTATTATTGGATCTTATGAAAATTCTAATAGAAATCTGCAACTATCGGCCTATATACACCTTGCCTTGTTACAGTCAATGAAGCTGAGAGCGAATTCCGCATATTTTACAATAGTCATACAACAGTCAACACGATCTTAACTATACTGCATATTAAGTTATAAGTTTATATGTTTATTGAAAACTTACACAGTAATTAGTTTTTTCAGTTTAGACAGAGCACGTATATCCATTGATATTTACCTGTAACGCAATGTAAGCTGAAGATACTTAGAGAAGGAACGTATCCGGCGTGACAAAGAGCGTCTGTGGCCATTTCAATAGGTTGCTGGCGACGAAGAGCATTTTCGAGTCTTATTATAGAATGATTTGTTTTAGTTCACAGTTTAAAACGAGCTTTAAAAAATTAATCTGAATATTCCTTTATCATTTTGCTAAAATACTTTAGCTGAGAAACACACAAATAATATTAGTTTTCAAGCGAAGAATGCCCTAAAAAAAAGAAAGTTCAGCAGAAATAGGATATCTGTTCCACACTTACCCTACAACACTTTTCCCCATCGAACACAAAATATGGAAGGAGCAGAGCATCTAACAGATAAAACAATCAAGCTGTCGAAAAGCAATATTTCAAAAATAGCGTCATTGTAGCCATAACTGTAAAATCGTTTCTCATATTGCAGCTGCTTTATAGGCAATGAAGAAGGGCTCATGTCTGTCCTGCTGGCATACCCTTTTAGCCATATGCCTTTGCGTCTCCCTTCTTTTTCGCTCGGAACGGACCATACGGAAGTATTGTATTAGTAGCTCTGAAAAATGGATCATAATCATGCCGTAACGCAATATAATCGTTTATACGAAGAGCAGGAATATCGCTGACAACTTAAAATCGACTAAATGTACCTACTTAATTGATATAATTAACAAGGATTGTTGACGCTACGAGTTGCAACTTGACAGGAGAGTTTAGTACGAACATCTATCTTGAATCATTCCGCGTAAGAAATCAGTCATTGACCACCGATGCGATGAGGAACTTCTGGGACAGTAAGAGTTTACCTCCAGAAGGTTGTTTTTTGGCCGCGCCAAAATATTTTCCCTTGTTACCACCGTCTTGCGTTGGGATATCGTTCCATTAGTTAGTTGACACCGCCAAGCTGCTGCCAATTGTTTTCCTAATAGCCGATATAGCATTTAATACACTGTTAAAAGAGGTTTGTATTCGCCAGTTATATAGTCCTAGGTTAATTCGCATTGTGTCCGACTGTGCAAAAGTGTACGGGAGCTTTGCGATAACGTAGCTTAGCTTTGCTTTGTGGTATTCTTGTCGAGCGTATCGACCCAGAACTGGGACTGGCACACGAATAAGCTAAACCCATACGCTGCTACGTACATACCGGACGATTTTCGCATGCAGATTAGGTCTATAGCATTTGCATTGTATCAGACAGATTCGAACCCTCAGACTTGCGAAATGGAAGCACGCTATGTGAAGGTTTTTCTGTATCGTTTTTGTCTGATTTATAGTCCTGCCATTTATCAATCACTCTTCAGAATCGAATGTCGACAATTTATTAGGCTAACTTCGAATCAATATGTCGTAAACCAATAAGAAAACTGACTACAATCTAAAATTAATCAAAAAAAAAAAACTGTCTCCAGTAACGGTGAGCAACGATTAAAATCATCTGGACAAAATGTCCTTTGGTTGTGTATTCAACTATGAGATCGATATCATTTCGCTATAAAACTATACTTTGGCAAACGAACGCCTTGGGCGTTAGTAATAACAATCAGTGTTACTGGAAACGCTATTTCCTAAACGAAAATTTTTTTCAAAAAATATTTTCCATCCAATAGTAAGCGTCCGACGCGTATCAGTGTCACCACCAGATTCAATCGAACACTACTTTCTGATGAATTTGCTCAAAGGCTTTCTTCGTAGATTACTCCAGATTTGTATAACATAATCTAACAAGTCATAACAAAACCAAAAACATTAGGGATCGTAGTATTTCGACGCATGCTAAGGGAAAGCTGTTCTGTGCCGTGAAATGCTCTATATTATCGAATACAAAATATATGTGAACTTATATGAATGACTATGGTGCATATAGATGTTTAGGATCCAACGAGCATCAGTCACCATATTAGTCATTCGGTGTTCCGCCTTTACCGACGCAGTTGTAATATAAAGACATGCTTTTATGGGATGCGTTACTGACCACTCTGACAACCTTAAGTTCACTCTTCGAGACGGGATCTGGTCGTGACCGATAGGTTACGGAGTATATCGCTAACACACTAATAGATAAATAACAGCATTCTTTTACTGACAGATATCCTGCTTGTACAAACAGCCTATTATCTTGTCGACAGAGCCTCAAGCCGTCAGCGAGCCCGGCATCATTTCGTCAATATAAGAGAAATTTTAGTTTTAAAGGTTTGTTCGCCGACATAAGTTCACAAGCATCTGTTCGTAACAATCATTGCGGGACCGTTGAAATGAAGCTAGCCATTGTCGGTGCCATGCTAAGACTGTTACTAGCAGCAGCAACATTATTGTTTGGTATGATTATAACGTTTTTTTGTATTAGTTTATCGTATGTAGACGACTGTTGATTCTATATGAAAATTATTTTCAGGCTTGTTTCGCTACCTTTTTCTATATAGCCGTTAATCGATGCAGAGATACGCGGACACACAAGTGAACGTGCGTGTTCGTGTATCTCTGTCCGACATACTGTATGTATTGTAATTAAACAGTAGCTAATATAGCCAATTTACATCTAAGCAATATGAAATCGTTACGTTATATGAGGATGGATGATCGTACGTAGACCCAATGGCTTCTAGCATAGAATTGAACAGACTTTGGCAGTTCCCTCGAAATAGAGCGCTTTTTACTGATGTACAGTAACTAGTCAACACTCGAGTCACAATAACTACATTGGTACGTAGAGGTTATTCATTAAGTTACGGCATTTTGTTGATGGTCAACTTTCAGCTTCAGTCTACGCGACTGGTTCGCTTCAGCATCGAAAATTCCGCTTTAGGCAGCGCGATAGAAAACAGTAGCGTTTCTGCGCCTGAGCTTCATTCAAGATGTAATGACGATGGTGACACGCTAATCTTAGGTAGTAAACCATGAATGAGAACAATGGCGGAATCTACGTAGGACTGGAATAAAAACGAAAAACCTATTTGACCCTTTATATCATTCAAATAGTTTTTTTTTTTCTTTTTTTAGGTTTGTTATTTTAGGTTTTACCTATAGTCATGAATAGCTATTTTCAAACTACACAAAATCTATTATTAGCGAAGTAGTTATAAGCACATCAACGCATCACGGTCAATTTAAAGCTAATCATATACTGGATGAACAGAAACAATAATACAGCAGTTATGCTTCTATTTCTCATTTTCGTTAAAATATAAGATTACGACAATATGTCCTTTTTAGTCCTCCTTTAAAAACTATCATTTTTGCATAGGTAATAACATTATTAGAAACTAACATCTACCTACCTTCTAGTTATTATTAATTGGCTTGGTAATGGTAGGTTTTTATCGTACGTTGCTCTCTTCCGCATTGCGGAAACGGTCATTTATTACGTATCAAGAAAATCTTTTTTCCTATCCCTTGTACAATTTGCACCTACGTACCTTTTCCGCTTTAGTTATTATTGTTCCGAAACATTTGAAAAGCGCGCTTCTCTCATTATCAGCATGATTGAACTACACCAAAAATTTCGAAATTAACAACGCTTAGCCATTATTTAAAACGATCTCTATGATCCAGTTAGGCAGGTACAAACGCTAGATTAATTGTAGCAGACTGTCTGCTCCATAATGTGTTGTCATACCAGAATCTATTCACGACAGATCTGCATGACACACATCTTTGGCCAACCACTCCGTCGTTACGAAAACAGTATCATTTTCGACATGCGGATTAATTGCCTACTGATTCCTAGTACTAGTAGCATTAGCTAGCTTGTAGTCACGCGACGCAAATCTGCAAGTGTAAAAATGTTCTAAAGAAACAGCGTGTTTCGTTACGGAATTGTATTTATCACGTTTTAATAATGATATAATGTGTGCATTAGCATCAATGACGTTAGGAGATAAATACTTGTTTACCTTTAGAATGCAAAAAAATTTCAAGCGATTATCGATCTCCTCTCTAACGTACGGTACAAGTACTTTACAAGTACGTCCACAATCGTTTAATCTACCTAGAAAGAAGACATCAGTAAATCGAACGCGTAGTACTCTGTATCTTCCCTGATATATTATTATTTTCCTAAAATCACCTTAAACAATATATGTATATGTACAGGCTATTAATGGTGAAAAATCAGCTGTGTTTGACTGACGTCGCGGAGATTGATTGATCGAGTGCCCGCTCTGCTTGTCGTTCTTTGTACATAGAGTTTGCTTCGAGACAGGAATAGGGTCACAATAAGCCAGCACAAGGTCACTCGAGTGTTCGGCATCGTGGACTTCCGTACGTAATTCTCACGTCTATGCTATTCCTGAGATGAACTGCACACGCCGCTTCCGGCACCGTCCTCCTTCACTTTACTGCTATTACTACTGCTATTGCGATTCGACGAACTGTTGCAGCATCCGCAGTGGTTTTTGGTGCAGACTACCTCTTTTCCAGACTTCTTTTGCTTAACACGACGGTTCTGAAACCAGATTTTTACCTGTTTTTCACTGAGGCCTAGACGAGAGGCAATTTCGATACGTCTCAATCGAGACAGGTACATATTTGAAGAGAATTCCCTCTCAAGTTCAAGAAGCTGATTACCAGTGAAAGCAGTACGAATTCGCTTAATGTCGTCGGCATGCTGGCGATCCGGAGAGCTGCGACCGACGGGTGGCACCCAGGTCCGTGGTTCGGCGACCTGTTGTTCCGACCTAGGTTCCGCGACGGACGCCGTTACAACAGATCCAAGATCTGTGAAGGACCGAGGAAGTAGCCCAATCGGCATCGCTTCTTCTCTCTTGATTTCATGTAATGCTGCGATACCTTGAGGCGGCAATGGTATATTCGGAGGTGGCGCTACGCCAAGACGAAAGGCCAGTGCTGCACGAGCTGCTGCCTGAAACGCCAACTGCTGCTCAGGGGAGATTCCGAGTTCCTGCGGGAACGGCCACGGCAGAAAGCCCTGTAGCGGTCCCATTTCCTCCCTTGAAACATATCCCTGATGAGGTGAACTGAGTAAGGACTCCATAAAGAAAGACGAGGCTGATGTTTTCGAGCCTCGTATTTCGGTAGTTTCAGGAGAAGACATAACGAAAAGGCAACGTTAATGAAAACTCCCTTATTTACTAGAAAACCCTTTGGGTACTTCAGATCCGCTTTCAATAGCCACGCTTTCACTTCAATGTACTCCTTGAACAGTTAGCACAGGTAAATTTGCACTTTGTAGATGTGATTTCCGTCTGTGCAAGCTGCAAGCTTTCCAAATAGCTTGCGTTTGACTGCGAGGACAACATCGTGCTGCACTTAAAGTATCCCCGAACCCGTCCACCAGCCGGCCAGCCAAGCTTATGGTGGGAGAGGGCCGCATGCAACAAAAAACCCACCCATGCTTCATCCTCCATCGAGTTCCTAACTCGTACCTGACCGCCGTTGAGGCGCCGCCCCCTTTCGGCGACCTCAACGGCGGCCTCTGTGATCACCCCGCATCCCCTGCCCCTCGAGCCTATCTCGATTACTCGAGCACTTAGACTTCCGAAATCTCCTTTCTCAAAGAAAAGTAGAGCTGGTCGCCAATCTCTCGATGGGTTGCATTTTCGCTTAACAGGATTTTTTTTATGCAAGCGAAACCTAGCTCAAGCAATTTGACTCCATGAATACATGTAGTATCTAGAGTAACCGCCTGAGTTTAAATGACAAATTATTATTAGTACTATTATTATTACACACGATTTGTCTCTCTTGCCTCTTTATCAAGGCGCTTAATGCGCTGTCCGACACTCACTTTCATCATTGATGCAACTTCTCAGCGCCAAATAGTGGTAACGACAATGAGAGAGTAAAAGCTTTACTGAAAGGTCTGATTCAAAAACAGTCCTCAGGTTCATTGTCTAGCCTAGGCAGTACATAAAGTTTCAAGTTTGTTTCTAGTTCTAGCGATATAAAACTGCTGCCCCAACCACTCCATGGTAGGCGGCCGTATCCTTGTGACTGTATACATATGGCTATACAAGGCCTGATGATAAATTTTAAAATCCGCACGCCATGGAACTGTTTAATCTACGGAATTATGAAGAAATATTAATTTAAATCCTCGAATAGTTGCTAATAATAGACTAAAATTATCGCTCTTAAACCATAAAGGTACTAAAGTAATAGGTGCATATAAATGGGGTATGTGATGATGACTTTCTTCATTCATACGAGTTGTATAGTAAGGCATCGTTGATCAATCTTATAGTAGCGGCCATTCCCAATATGGACCATATAATGAGGTGTTTGTCATGAAGGATGATCTGAAAGAGGGTCTCAAAAAAGGGCTCAATTGTGAGAGATAGTCTTCGGCGGATTCGACAGTGGTAATCACCGCCATGAAATGAAGTGTCTCTTCTTGCATAGGACATAGCGCAGACTATCATTGTGCTCTATTATTTGTTTGCTTTTTATGTATATGCAGGATCCAAAATAAAATGAAGAAGGACCTATAAAGTATTACATGTGAATATATTGCCCATAGATAAATAGTTATTACCTGAAGCGAAATTCAATTTGAGCTTTTTCTATTGGCGACGTTGTTGTCGCTTTAAATAACTAACCGCTATACCAGGACGACATCCATCGCATCAAGGAGCATATAGTTACCGGCTGAGCCGTGTATACGGACGATGAGGTGAAAGTCAAATGCATTCAATCCTCCTTTAATTAGAAGGAAAATTCCGTTTAGCGCTAGTACTATTCCGGGCTGAAGGTATACCCAAACCTAAACAACGACGCTATGAAACTTCCACGAATCGCTCGTGACAACCTATCTGTGTACGACGATATTTGCCAGGTGACATCGTGGATATCATTACTCCGTAGTGCGATATAGGCGCTGGCTTGAATACTGCTTACGCTTTTGCTTTAGCTCAACGCACAATATTTTTAAATACTAAGTAATAATAACAACTACATATTACGTCTGTAACAGGATATTATAACGAAAATACAAGATACTGTGTCCTGCATCCAGAACAAAGTGTAATTAAAATATATCTACCTAACTGTTTCGGTCCACGATGAAGCTCGTATCGATACTACTCTGATGGTATCCTTACACTAAAAACATTTCGGTACCTCACCGAAGAAGCAATGGCATGAGGTCT
Source organism: Varroa destructor (assembly GCF_002443255.2). Classification (NCBI taxonomy): domain Eukaryota; kingdom Metazoa; phylum Arthropoda; class Arachnida; order Mesostigmata; family Varroidae; genus Varroa; species Varroa destructor. The sequence goes on from NW_019211454.1 coordinate 22,547,179, forward strand.
CGTTTTTTTTTTTAATCTCATATTCGAAAGTCGAGGGAGCTTCTAGGTAAGGTTTATCCACCTGAAATGCTCACATCGGCCAAACCGTGAACTAACCGCTGTTCTGTTGCAGATAGTAAATTCGAATAACAAACAAATACGGTATTATATCCTTGTACGTGGTAAATCTATAAGACTGACGTCTCACTAGTGAACGTTGCATTATATACAATCAATACAGTAGATTCTGTGAACAAATGTTTTCTTTTGCGGGAAAAATAAGCAATAGGACCACTAGGACAAAGTCCTTCCATGTGGCTAATGGCGTTCGATGTAACGATGCGGTGTCCCGTTTCAACAAAGCTTCAAAAAGAAGCCCCGCTGCGAATTTATACACAAACATTGAATCCATTATTAACTCTATTGGTTCCCGTTCATTCATTGGAGTAAATATAGATTTCGTGCTTGAGGTCGCATAATAGAATCGCGTTTTTACTCCTTCTATGATACTTTGATTTTATTTTTACTTAGCTAGCACGCATATACCTAGATAGGTAAAGAGCTAGGGAAAATGGGGAGGTCGCACAGAACTTGTGTTAGTTGCGCCGAGACAGCGATGGCTATTAAAAAATTGATTGTTTATAACATGTTTTTTTTAGTGAATTAAATTTATTTCGATAAAAAAAGCCTTGCATGTGTTAAAATACTAACTGGTTATTTTGAAATTAAGCTGCACAACTATCTCGCCATAAAAAATTTTCAATTTTCGATATTTTTTTTATTAATTTCAATATTTTTCAAGCTTCGCTGTAATCAATTATTCTCGATATTTATCATAAGTAAATGCTGCCGTACGTTTAAAAATTGACTAGTTGCTAGTTACTTCCCCCCTGGTTTCCACCGTCGATTTTATAGCTAGCTAGTCCAATTTGGCCCGTCTCCAAAATGCACACCGTGGGCAATTTTCTGATTTCTGAACGATCGTAACAGGTAAGGCATATAATTTTATAGGTGCACATACCTCATCTATACAAGACAGAGTATCGTATACGGTCATAATCTAAATTAGTTTAATGCAATTGGCTAACTGGAATAATGACTCCTAATATCCATCCGGTTTATTCATGTTGGGAACCATAAGATTCAGTGTTTGCTATGGATCATTTGTTATTATTGAGCGACGGCCGAACAGCCAGTCGACCGTAGAGGTCGGGCTTTAGAACTTGTTATGATATCAAAGATGACTGAAGCATTTTTTGAAAGCACATCGGGAATATGTTTGAAGTTCTACACATATGCAGTCATCGTTCTAACGAGTTCTTCGTTGGCCTCGAAATCAGGATGACTTGTGGGGTGGTCTCTGATACTACAATAAAACAACAGAGGTGGACCCACGGTCCTACACAGGTTAGAAAGGGAAGCTCCATCTCCCTCCCTGACTTCTCTAATTAGACGTCACAAGGAATGGCGAAACGGTCAGTGAGACGATGATGGATTCTATTGTGGCACACGTGTGCTTCACTTGGACCGTCGGCTGTCGTTCTACTGCTGCTAAAAGGCACCTACTTATTTAATTCACTTAACTGTCGTTGACTGCTAAGCGGAGAAGGAAGGTCTACTAACTGTTGCTGATATAGCTGTTATTCGTGCTGTACATAATTTGTTGTTATGGCCTTTCGTGTAACAAGCACAGATCGAGGACAAAAAGTACTCTAGTAACTTTTCCCCGAATAAACCTACTGTAGCCACCGAGCGTATTGTATCCTGCTAAAAATGATTTACGGAGATAAAGACGCCGAAATATTAGATACGAAATGATCCGGTAAAAGCGTCATCATTTCGTGGAAGTGCATACAGCAACGTCGAACTTATCGATACGTAGCTCACTTCCTCGCTACTTTATCTGAAATCGCTTGCATGAATGCCCATAGGATCGTCTACCTTAAGCTGAAATGATTTGACTAACAAATCTTTGGGTTTTGCCTACGATGCTACCGTTAAACATTGTTTACATAGGTGGCCCTAGCCGAAATGAAGTGTTTGGGCCCAATTTCGAATCTAAACCACCTCCCATGAATCTAGCAGACAGATTTGCCGCTATTGCGTCATTGTCGGAACGAAATAATTTTGTTTACGTTAACATAAACTATCGCTTTACTCGCCGGTCACCGCATATCGCTGGACAGGCGTTAGCAAAAAGAATCCTCGATTGTTTCAACAGATGATAGAAATGCGGTCCTCGGTTGTATGCGCTCTTGAGCTCTATGTAATCTATTGTAAAAATAGGATTACAGTCATGTTTCAAATATACTTGTGTTCCAATATGTAATAATTTGTAACTTGACAAAAAACCGCTCAAGGTGATATAGAGCATAATGTTCTACTCCATTGTATTGATAAGCAGGATCCTTATGAGCAGATTTGGTTCAGAGGGCGGGCCATCGAATTTACACTCAATTAACCCTACTAAAGTCGGTGCTTGGAAGAGCGTGCCACGAAATAGAAATATTAAGCCAAACACAATGTTTCTAAATCTAGAGCCAAACGAACTGCCTAGGACCTAATAAACTTAAAAATCTAACTGGAAAAGTTCTGGTAAAAGTTCTCGGTAACTCATCCCATTGACAAATCGGCAGCCGTGTTTCATTAGGCCCGGTGTAGCCTCTCGTCTGTCGCTCAACCGTACGCCGCTAGCCTTCGTGCTGAATTAATGTTTTCAAATACCGTAATAGCTTCACGTTTCGCTTGTGATGATTTTCCGTCATTGAATTCTTAAGGTACTTGAAGGTGCCACCCTGATAAAGCCACTGCTATAGCGACAGATGGACCCTATTCTCTAACATAGACATTGCAAAGCCTCTTAAGGAAGGCTAAATTTGTCTGATAGCATACATACGCGACTATTGTTACTTGATCATTTCCTCAATGTGCTTAAAGACAGCTTACAAAGAAGATTGGCAAAGGCAGACAGATGAAGTGTTGACTATTAAAGATATGTGATGCGTCTGCGCTCCATAGTCAAATGGTGGCCATCAGGTTTCCGAATAAACTTTGTATGCAATCATCAAACGTATATGAGCTCTATATTGTTTTAAAATACCCGTTTTTTAAGGGGTTTTCGGGGGTCCCTACCACTGTAAGAGCCAGTGCAACCATCTTTCTGTAAATCGTTATGGCACTTCAGCAATTCTCCCCTCTGAAGGCAAAAGATCTCAACACTTTGACATTCGTTGAAGCTCTGAAGAAGATGCTTGTGACTGCATTTGAGTATGCACATTAGTGCTATACGGCAGATCAGACTATTGCATCACTCATTCAGGAAACAACTAATAAAACCACACCTAATAAACTGGAAGGAAGAGCGCAGCGTAAAGAAGGACCATGTTGTTGCGATTGATCGCGAAAAACCCTGTTGAAAACTATGCCAGGCCTGATCGGCCATTATGGAAATTCGTAGAAGCTCCTACTGTACATTGTATAAGGGTAATAACAAAGAAGAAATGTCAGCAACTGCGAAAGATCGATGTGCTGCCAATTATTATTAATCTTTTAGCTTTTGTATGCTATCCACTGTGGGGGCTAGCGAGAACGCCAGTGACCTAATGCGTGTCTCCTATATTAATGAGGTATTATTGAAATGTCTGCCCTCAGACTATTCTATGATCCTTAGTGAAATCCATAGGGTGGCGACGCTAACAGCGCAGCTTTGAGAGCGCAGGTGCGAGCTTCCTCGGCAGTAGTCCGAAAAATAAACCAACAAGAAGAAAGCCGCTGCAGTGAAATAGGACCGGCGATTTGTTCGTTCTGAAGGAATAGGTTCGTAACCGGTGATTGTAGGGTTGTTTGCACTAGCAGCGAATGGACTATGTCACCTGTAAAACCTCAATGGCCAACAATAAATACCATCGCCGACTACCGGGTTGGAAAGAATTTTCTCCTTCAGTTTCGGCTCTATCAGTTGTGTCCCGTCGTACTTCGCCATCTTTGGCAGCGACGCACGGCGGATATCTGTTTGGCAAAGTCAGTCCTCTCCCAACAGGAGCAATGTACATCTATCTATCTATGTATGTATGTGTGCAGGGTCGCTCAGGAAAAAAGTAATAGAAAATGCACAACCATTCGTTTTACTTCCATATGATTTTAATCTACGGTTGTTATTACTATCATTTTAGGCACATCTGCAGCACATGCAATGTCTGGATACGAGCACACAGCACCTTATACGGCGCTGCAAAGCAAACAGTGAATTAAACAGGTAAAAAGAGCAACATTAGGTTGTATGATTGCAATATAATTTGAATGGCGCGCGCGCTTCGTGCTACTTTCTGCTGTTTTCTCTGGCAACGTTTACCAAGTCAACCAATTTAGCGGCCTTTAAAAGAGCAGGTTGTTTGAAACGTTCCTTCCGTCAAGGAATGTATCAGGAAAGCTCCATTCCGACAGAGATTCCAAACATAAGTACGGCGACCCTTAGGCCACTGGAAGAAACAATAGAAATAAGGTGAACTTGTACCTATGATTTTACTACCTAATTTGTCCCGCAGCCGCTTCCTTATTCGTGCTCGTTTGGCTATTTCTTTTGATCTTAAAATGCAACTCTCACACAAAGGTCAGATAAAACGAATAAGTTTAAAATATATGGAGGCTTTAACATGATTAGCGAACGATGACCCTTCCTGCTGAACTCATTCAATTACTGAGGTACCCAACTATCATATATCTGATCCAATCATATGTGTGTGGATTGATACGAGTACATTTTATATCACAAAATTAATCGCATAGCAGACGCCCTTAGCGCCCTTGTAGTTATGGTGACCTTAAAACTGCACTTAAGTATTTACATGCAGACGACCGAATCAACGACGCTCATTTTCGATACAATTTTTAAACGATATAAATTGAAAAATCCGTGATTTGAAGATGCTCAGATCCGTACACTTTATCTTCTATAACGCGAGCTTATTAGAAGGGTGTTTTCGCAGATGCTTGATCGAAATAAGCTTGCAATTGACAGGACCCACTTATTAATTCTGGCCTACGAGTGCATTATCCTAACTTTTTTCATTGTTACAAAAAATAACCCCCGGAGGAGCCAAAGAGTTGATCGATAGATCGATACGTACGGATGAAATCAACGATATGCATGTATATGCTCATTGCGACTTGTGAACCCACTGCCGGTGTCAACATTGTAACTTTCCGAATCTGTACAACTATTCCTAATAGTATGCCTAAGCGTACTTAAATGGTCGACGTAGACGCGGCAGGCCGTCCATACTAATTAGGCTGAGCGTACCCTCGGCGCGCCGTAGTGTCCTATTGAATACTATAGTTATACATTGAGCCTGTAGAATCACCTCTTCAAATCGATCGGGTACGGTTGATGGTAACTGTAATGATAATAATAATGGTCTCTAATCTATTCAAAGGCTGCTGGTGTTCAATTTTTACGATCATGAGATATCTCACAAACGGCTTTTCTTAGATCATTCATTCTCTATTCCCTACCTGGTCACGTATCGTTATTTAGAGAAGTCCGCTTCATACGGTTTTAGCGGGGACTCGCGAGTCATTCTCGCATCCTGCTGTCAGCATCACCTACAAATATTCTACCCGCCGACAAGCTTAGGAAGAAAGGAGATAGGTGAATCTGGGTTTTGTTTATATTATTCTGGTTATCAACTCCTCCGTGAGTAAAGCGTCGACTTCTGGAGTCTCGACCGTATCACTTGATCTCTCATTAATCCATTTCGACCGATTTTTTTCTTGCGCAGGAATGGTCGATTGCTTTGCTACCGATCAGGTCAAACGAAATACCTGTCGAAAAGCCTTTAATGCCATCCGAGTGCTCTTGTGCGATAACAGATCTCCAGCCATTTTGGGAAACTTTTCATCGTACGGGTGACAAAAGCTAGGCATCGGGGTAGACTGCGGCTGGAACTCGACATACTACGAGAATATCGAACCTCCGTTGCTGTAATTTACCAAGTCCACCGTTAAATACTGCCGAGCGTGTTGATCCTTTTCCCATAATCGCTTGATACCCCGCTGAAGGTCGTTCGTACATCTCCCTAGATGATTGTCACTTTGAAAGACAGCGGTCGCGTGTGAGCCGAGCAAACAACCGATTCAACGAGAATCAAAACAAAGGGTTATTCAACCACAAAACAGTGCGGGGCGCACGAGGGCGAGACGAGCTGAGAGGCTAAAAGTCAGATCTGTACTGCACCGATTTACAGTTCGTTGACGCCTGTCAGATTCGCAATGATTGACGCGATGGAGAGAGTCGAAGGAAGTAAGAAAAACGATAGCTACCGCTCTGTTTTTTTCTCATGTTGGTGCAGTTGTGGTCCCGATGCAAGCAGCTGTTCAACGGAAGATTCATATGGATTGGAAGATGAACTTGAATGATCTATATATATATATACCTCATTCACTAAATGAACTTGTAGAACTACCTAGTGAACGCAACAACGAAACCATTGAAGGCTGAACATCTCAACCAGAAAGCTGCCCAGCTTTCGCTCACACATTTTGTAGTGCTGTCTAGCGGTGGCATACGTATTAATAGTTCGCTAGAACGTAAAAGGCGTCTGTGGTTAGATAAGTCCTTTACCTACTATATATAGCGAAAATTTCCCAATAAGGTAAATACTTCGAAAGCGCTTTGGAAGATTTGGTGGGCTAATTTACAGCTCTGTATGACTCATACCTAGATTCATACCTAAAATTCACCGTTGTAAGTTAGTTTACTGATCTGCCTTTGATCCTAGCCGACTGATTTTAACTGTGGTCGTTATTAAGCTGGTACGGTTTGTTGAATACTCTGATCTATCATGTTTGTCCTTAAAATCATTATTTCTGCATTGTGCCAGCTGACCGGCAGACAGACATGACCCATCCGCGGCGCCACTCATTTCTGAACCGATTCAATGAAGCGCTCAAAACGGCTGCCAGGCCTACGAACACAGGCCAATCCGTTCTGGTGTTCTGCGCTTCTTCAGCCATTCAATTTCTCCAATGACTTCTTGCCTACAGTCGGATGATCCCTGAGTTTTATTCAAAGATCTAAAGTGGTCGTCGAACATTTTTTCCATTGACCCATTTCTCTTGTTACTCGTGTCACTACAGCAGGCCGTAAGGTGTTGCTGAGCCTGTCAGTGTATCCAGTTGCCTACGCTCCATATCATGAGTTGCTCAACGAAACTTCAAGCGAATTAACTTTAAAGTTAATTATTCGTTGTCGCCGTGCGTCATTGCTTGAGCAGCAGCTCGTTCGCTTCGGCCGTTGGTTAACCGTCACCGTAACTAATACATATGTATATTCTGTATCGTACAGCGTTCCTTGATGGTCAAGTTCCTGACAAGAGCATTAAGGCCGATCCTTTGCAGTCCTGACATCAGCCAAACGCAGTTCGTACATCTTAAATGAGTTATAATTTGAATATTTAATTTAATTATAAATAGTTAAATGAGTACACATGAAAGACACTTTCCACACGTTCTACATATACATTGTAATCCTTTATAGGATCATTCACTATTTATATTTTAAAGGGTTGTTATTATTGGTTCTAACCGAAAGCTACAAAGATTTTATAAAATAGCGACATTTGAAGTACGTCAGTGAGAAGGGACCAACTTAGATACAGACCCATTGACTAATTAGTAATTAATTGATTTGGTTTTTCGTACCAGGTGCTCAAGTTGAGGTCTGTGAGTTTAGACCTTGTCTTGTGAGGTATTTCTAAGACTTTAGCTTAGCAAAATCAAGTATTTCAAATAAAGAGCGTTATTCCTGATAGCTGTGTTTGTCTCTCAATTTGCGCTAATTACAGCTTGGATTCGGCGCCTCAACATCTAACCAAGGGCTCGTATCAAATGCCCCCTTTGCAATTGTACGGACGCTTTCTTAATAGCACGAATGAGTAATTTGACGTTGTCATGCTGAGACCCGGGTCCTCGCATGTATATTTAGCCCTGCAGCGGGTTCAAATCTAGATTGTGTAGTTATGTTTTATGCTTATTCCAGAATGTGCTTAGATTATTAGGAAGTGCACCATTTTGTTAGAAGACGTATGGCTCCTCTTCGCACATTTGAAGTGCGCAAATATGTTTTTTGCTGTGTGGTGATTTTGTCTTTCAGAAAAGCAAGCGTGATGGCTTCAGATCCTTCATATTGAAGAGCAGACTCAAAGCACGGGCATCGGTTGCCAGTTCGGTATTACCCGAAATAGGCACAGCCTTTCCATCGTGAACAAGTTGGCGAGCTTTTCTCTAGTCGATTTTTGCATCGATAATAGACACTGTCTCGTCAGGGCTTCCTACTGCTTCCTTCTTGAGAGGATTGAGGAGCACACAACATTGTGTGACTTGTGAGGTTTTATCGGCCTCAGAAAGCATCTATCTGACTTTTACCCGCAACCTTCGTGAAAATCAATAACCAGGTAGCCATGTTCACATGAAATTTCTTCGTTAAAAGTTCAGAAAGATTCTCACAAGTGGATTTTTAGGATGGACGTCGATCAGCTCCCAAGTCTGTACTGTTGTTTTTTTATCCTGGAATTTCCATGTAACCATGCTGGAAGCTGCTTTTGCTTCTTCTGTGGTTACTCGCCTAACTCGGTTTATCATACGCTATTTACAATAGCCGAACGACTAAAGAAGCTTATTATTGCTATCAGGAGTTCGCTGATCGTAGAGAGACTAGATAATACTTGGTCCTACGTTAAATTTCGATGATGAAACACTGCTTTGCGCCATGATTGCTTTTATTTGTATCCTCGAGGACACGTTGTTGCTATAAGACCGAGTACGCTTACCCCATTACCTCCGTAGTAGCGTTCAAGAGACCTCAGAGCCAGACGCTAGCAGGCACTCCATGGAGGGGGTTGGCCAAAACAACCGATTCTTTTAAAACGAGTTTTCATTTTGTAATTTAAGGCAAATACATTCGCGAAGCCGGGCGCGACCTGAAGAAATCCAACTTAACCCTCCACACAGTAATTATGTTTTTGCATAGAAGGCTGTTTTCAAATATGGTCGATCCTCTATGATTTCAATATGGTCGACCATGGAAAAAAAGTAATTATTTGAAGTTTCACGGCTTTATTGTCGTAGACACGCTTTTTTCTCCAACGTACGGCTCTCGTTAATGACATACTTTCTTTCCCAATCAAGTTACCGATCGACTGGTTGATAAATCGTCATATCCTTCACTGGTCGGGTCAATAACAGGGGGGCTACATGCACTGTGGACCACCACGCTCGAAGTTTTTAGACGATGGTGCAAGCTTCACATTTACTTCTCTGCACTTTGCAGCTCGGCGAGTTTTCATTGAATCTCTGTTTCGAAGACGGCATCCATGCGCAATCCTTTGTGGTCGGGGATCGCCAAATGTCACTAGTTAAAGTTCGTATAATAAACCTTCAAATAACGTAACTGAATATCTCTACGAGCCCTGTAACAAGACATCCTGTAATACTACAATGCATTCGTGATGTGAACCTGTCAACGAGACATGAAACGCGTTGAAGGGTAGGACACCCCAGTTAGCGAAAACTCCTTTCCTCTCAACTCGATTTCTGCTATGTCTAGCTAAAAATTCTAATTCTTGTTAACTGCAAGGCGGTCCGAGAGCATGATTCGCTTATTTCTATGGCTATGGTTTCATATACAAGGAGGAGGAAAGTCATTATGTTCGCCTTTACCGGGGCGACTTGTTTGTAGCTCGCAGCATTACGCGTGTATAGCAGCAACGCAAATCGAGTAACTATTATGTGCAAGCAGAAAATTGTGACAGGGATATTCTCTTCCATTTATAGAGCTCTGAATAGAGGCAAGCAAAGACACCATCAGCACTGCACGCCGCTGTTCTAAAGGGTACGCCAGTCTAAATATGGGTCCATATACTTTGATTATCAGAGCCCATAAGGAATCTGAATGAATCCTTTTTCAGATATGAGTTCTAGTCGATGGTGGTGATGATGACGATGAACAGTGTTACACAATGCTTATATGTTTTGTATCGGTGCCATTTCCACCCATCTAAATAATTGTTTGGGTTGCGTAGTCAGGCCTATTATGATATGGTGCCACTGTCGAAGCTAACGCCTGATCAGGCCATGTAACTTTTCGTACTTGCACGACTAGAATTGGTATCGGTCCGACCTACTCGGCGCATCCAGATGTGTGTGCTTCGATGACTAATTGGCTGGGAATATTTAGCCAAACCTCCTATTCACCCATATTCAGAAAGGCGTTGGATATCAATACCTCCCACGACATCCCACTACTCCTCCTCTACACGTTCTAGAGTACAATGAACAGAATCGGAGGTCATATACAGGGCGGCCGAAAGGTCATTCAGATCATCGAAATTCAGTATGTAATATTATATGCGTGCACAATATCTGTCATCGGTCACCAGAGACTTCAACAGTGACCCGCATGAATAATTGTCTGACTACTCTTTGTTGATGTTCGCGGCAGCAAAATATAGCAGAGCCGTCATAAGCTGAGCCAATGAGTCCGCTCTGCCGCCTTGACCAATGGTCAATGACAATGGACTTCGGGAACGGAAAGCCGCTTCGAACAGATGATCTATGTCGGGTGGACGACTCCACTACTTCGACTGAAGAAACAGACCGGAGGGGGCGAAGGGAAGCTACGCCAATAAACGTTGTCCAATATTCTATCATGACATATTACGGGAAATAGCAATAAAAGAGTTACTTGTAACTGGGCCAACAAACACGGCTTCTACTGTTGGAGAACGAATTAGACCAGTTCCAAATGCAGATAATTTCGTTTCGAACTTTCACAGTTATCAACTGGCCATATCTGGACACTGAAGTGACATGAAAATGATGAAGAAAAAAAGATAACTACAGCCAACGATCGTTTCATTATACGAACGAGGCCAACCTGAAGATAAGTTCAATGCTTTTACCTTTATGTGGTACACCAGACTGGTGTTTGCCCTTATGGGTTACCTCGCATCCTCAAAAATTCAGTTAGACGCGTACGGTATAACGTATCTCTGTTGAACTATAGCTACGGTGAGTAGTCTCTATATTTGGGACGATGGGGTGTATGTGGTCAATACGTATCTTTTGCCACAGTGATCATGAATATACAGCCATCGCAGACTCACGTTTCAGTGTTGATAAGTTGTAACCACGGCATATGATTGCCGTATACTAGGTTTATTGAGGAAACCCCGGCTAGACCTTATAGTGGGCATGGATTCTAGACGTTTTTCCGAAGAGGCGATTTTGAGAAGTTGACCACACGGCGGGAATAACCATTGACGCTAAATGGAGGACAGCTAGAAATACCAAGAATAGATTCAAAGGATAACGATAAACCTAAATTCAGAGGATCTGTCACCCCTGGAGTCCTTCGTATTTCAATTTGAGCGAACCTTGAAGCCAACTAGCTAAAAATGGTCATATTCCCACTTAATTAGAGGATAGTACTTGGACACCAACGATAATAACGACAAACATGTGCAACACGATTCGATTGTATGATTAGAGGGATATATATATATCTATATATAGTGATACCATAGTATAGGGGCTAGCCATCATCGTGGAAATCGCTTCAGCCTCAACCCTAGCGCTACACTGGTGTGTTAGACTGAAGTGTGCTTATCAGCGATTATATCTGCAGATCATATTCGAGGTCTGCAGCAGCCAGCTCATCGAATTTCATCTTTATCTCGTTCTCCGTTGATCTAGTCGCATGTTATGTATATCCTCGGGGTAAACATTAGGACCGACTATACGGGCACTGAACTACAAAAACTCAGCAGTTTAAAACAAGATAAACTTCATCGTTCGAACAGATTTTACTGAAGGTTACTCAAAAACAAATACGGATTTGGTACATATTACCAGAGGATAATCCCGGGTCGGTAATTGTTGACTCGGGCTCGCGGGTCCAATTTCGCTTAGATGGGACCCGTTTATTAGACGAACAATTTGTCATCGCGACTGTATTACATTTAGTAGCATTGTGGTAATTACTGTAGGCCGGTTCATAACCATCTTACCTTGACTGGAGAACTTTGTCCTTTTGCTGATAGTTGTGCATAATTATAAATCAGTCGAGTCAAGTTGAATCTTATAGATGTATCATATCTATACGTATTGACGAAACATAATTTAATTTTTTGCCTCTCATTTAAATATTTCTTTTTCCGGAGGTTCTGAAAATTAGTTGATTAGCTCAAGAAATGTCTGAGCTCATACTTGTTTTTACTGTATATATAACTTTATTTAAGATTGCACTGGCTGTCAGCCCAACGAGTTGCTGACGGACGCGTTCTCTCTAAATCTATGTCAAATAAACTCTACGACACCCGAAAGGGTAGGCTCCGTTTTAACGGTACCGAGAGCAACAGAAAATACTGGCATTAAGGTTAAGGTATCTGCAATTCTGCTAATTACATCCCTTATTAGAAACCTGCTGAGAGGACTCTGACGCATAACATTTGGCTTAATTTTGGAGAAAATCTATTGCTTTTCAACATGACTTAAAGCCATACTAAGTATGTAATAAGTAGTTAACTTCGCCAGTAAAGCCTGGTTGTCCGCTCCTTGCAACCTAATCCCCGGGCCGAATACCGAAATCTGAGTAGAAGAAGAAGAAGAAGATCGAATTCGGGAGTCAGACGTTACTTGCTGGCTTGTTCGTGACTTCATAACTTCGTTTTTCCTGTTCCTCAATGAAGGTCTGATACAGACCCGGGTGAGCGCTTGGCCAGCCGAGCGTAACAAAATGATTTTGGAACTGATTTCTATAAACTGCGGGGTCTCAATTGATACACATGGAGGATGATACACCGGCCGGCGGAAGAAACATGTTACTGGACGCGCCCGTAACAATAAAAGAGATAGGTGAGCGCACAAAACGAAAAGCAGATGACAAAAATCCTTAAGTGAGCGGCAGTATTGCATCGAGACAGAGCGAAAGCAATGCAGAGCGGATAACACGCAGATAGAATCAGAAGACGGACGGGGAGACGGCAGCGGATTAACTCTCGGATTATACTCTGTCTATAATCCTGCATCAAGCGAATCGGCCAGTTACTGCACTCACGCCTCATCTTCGAGACTCATCCCAAAGTATCTGTCTGTCTATCTGTGTGCTCTATGGAGATGATGCTCAGCGGAACCCGACAAGGAACGTTCGGGTCAGTCATGTACCATTGCTGCAACTACGCCATTGCTTGTTTGATGACCGAACACGACGAAGCGTAACCAAAGTGACAATCGCATCGGCACACTGTGCCATAGTCGATCCAGCTTGTATAGTATACATACACCGATAGGCAACCAAAGACGCTATTGGAAAGCTACCTTCTACTGCATTAAGCATTTCAGAAGACGGAGATCAAAATGCAACTAAGGGAACAAAACATGCTTACTAATCCGCCGAATCGAATGCGTATGAGCGACGTCCGCTCGTACGCGCTCCCAGTTGCTTTCACCCGATATCCAGCAACAATTCTCAAATAATCCTCAAAATGGCTGAAAGATGGCTCATGACGACGACCCAGTTGCCTGCGATGGCAATAGCTTTGTACTTACTGAACATCATCAATCGTCTTTTACTTTGCTCTCACTGTAATTACGGCTACGAAAAACTCCATAGACAAGGCTCATCGATAATCACGCATCCCGAGGACGGTAAAACGAAAAAAATCTGTGTCGTTCACTTTTGAGATCTTGACAAAACGAGATGGAAAATGAAACTGAAAGTTAATCCGAGGTTTTTGAAACCAATTTTCTCTAAATTAACTTAGTATCTTTGGAACCTTCACAATGGCTGTTATCGATAATTTTTTTATACTTGGGGCAAAAAATCGACGGTTTTAGATAGATTTTCAGCATTGGCATCGGCGTAGCCGTCATCTAAATAAGCTTAGAATAGTAATCCTGATAATCTACACCATAGTGATTCAGCATTATTGGATTTATTGTTCATCCGCAAAATGTATCTAAAAGATCACTGTAGGCAAGTGTACATATTGAGTTAATCCCTGAAGTATAAATATAAAAATTCATTGACTGGTTCGCATATTATGTTCCACGTATACGTTTGGTTACTGGCAGGTCTTCTTTATATGCTTCTTCGATAATTATTTATATTGTTAGTTATTACGTTACAGCTATTGCAAAGCATCGCTATAAAGCAGCTGGTAGACGGGTATTCTGTCCTACCTAAAAAAATTGCCCCAGGAGAGTTTTGTTGCATTTATCTGTTATTATTACTATCAGTTGAGTATGTGCCGAATATGTGTACTGAACCTAACATCAATTTGATGTTGATAAGGCTTTAGAATACGATTACGGTATTGGATTGATCAATTACCAGTTAGACTATCGTCATCTTAGTACTTTGTGGGTAAATGGCCCCGCGTCCCGTATAGTCCCAATGTATACCCTATCTCGCTTCAACATTGCAGCAACATCTCATTTCTGGTCTTCTAGACAAACAGCTTTAATCAATTCTCAGTTTATCCCGCGCTTACTTGTAAAAAATCGAAGGGTCAAGTTTTTTCCATGTGGCGGAGCTTGAAAAACGGCTCCCTCATATAAGCCCTTTAAAACTTCCCGGCGCTTAGACAATAACATTCCCAGGTAACCCTAACCTTTTGCCACTGACGTTACGCCTTGTGGGAAGAAATAAGTTACCACCTGTGAAGAAAAGTAAACCTACTACAAAAATCAAACGCATAGCCCATTCTAGGATAGAACTCTGCGACCCCACAGTGAGGAAGATCAGAGTAAATGTTTGTGGGAAAAACCGATAGAACTTTAATACTATTTCGATAGATAGATGTGAGTGTACTGGAATTATTCGTAATTGAATACTTCTTGTTGGAAAAATAATTTGACCCGACACAACACAGAGGTGTAAACGTCTTCAAGGGGTTTTCATTACTTGACCCTTTTAACTGCCTCGGCGGCAGCGTAGGGCCGGAGCCAGCAGGAACTATCACAATGATACATGCTGCGCTAGCACGCGATGGTGGTTGATTGTGCAGTGAATAATACGAGCAAAAGGTCGAGCAAATACAGGTGGGCCTAACGAGAAGGAAACGACTTCATTGTCTGCTTCTGCAAGGTGTTGCGACGCTGTTCCTTTGAGAGCCTTCGCTCCGTCGAGAAAAGACACGCCGCTATAAATGCAGGTAATATTTGAAAATAAATAAAGTGTGAGCTACAGGATTCCGTAGCGGAATGCGTAGAATCATGAAGTGTCGAATAAATAGGGGGCTATCATTTAGCTGAATGTCACCTGGACTCAAAGCTTCCATTAGGTCTATCGTTGGAGAACAAACAATGTGTGTCCAAGCGCAGAAAGATCACGTCGCGACCTAGGACCTCTTGCGAACCTGTTTATATAAGTATACGAATTAACCCTCGCTGCTTTTGTTACGGAGCTCAGCTGTCGTAATCATTGTCGACGATCTAACCGACCGTTTAAAACTACTAGCTCAAATCGAGTGACTCATAGTGGTCGAACTACGTCTACGCGACCGATATGCTGAATGTTTCAAAGCTGACAAAATCCCTTCCGCACCGAGATTTCTCTTACCGGCAATGCAGCAGATTAGTGGGACATCAGATGGTCGATTTCTTTAATGATATAAATTACAAAATTCTTTCCAAACGGATTGTGATTATAGCATGTCTTTCAACGAAGACACATTTAAGAGTAAAAATCCCAGCACTTAATGGTGTTTATTGGTAGGTGCTTCTTTGTAAAACTAAGGGAAAGCATTGGCCAATTGTCTACGTATTCAATTGAGGAGAATTTCATGTCTACCGAATTCATATCGATGTACGGAAATGTCACTGCAAACAGAAATTAACTAGTCGCTGATTCACAGAATAGAAACTTTTCTAATTGCGAACTAAGAAACGTGTTTATTTGTGCCTCTAAACCTGTGAAGATTCGTACGCTACGATTTAGAGTCGACCTTCAGTATTACTTAGGAATCTTTCCGGTCGCTTCGCGTCTTCTAGATCGCTATATCACCACCCTTCTTTACCAACGAGTCGTTGGGAACTTTGCACAATAATAGCCGCACCGCTTCTGCTCGCTTATCTGTTTTTCCTTAACCGTGGTCGTGCTTCGTTGTACCATGTGGCATTTCGCTGCCAGGCGTTCGTCAATGGAGCAACGCGCCTGGATCAGACCGAGTGCTGTTATATTAAGCTAATGTGCGCACTCGAACGCAATCAAAAGCGTCATTTCTAGCCCCTTAAGCCAATGGTGTGCTCTACTCACTTTTCGTATGTGTACCGTGCCAATTGTGCGGAACGAATGTCAAAATGTTGAGATCTTTTTTAACTCCGGACGCTTCGTACAGCGAGCGAGCGAACGGCGCCAGGAGGAGGAAACAAACGCAGAAACATAGAAAGCATAACAAGATGGGGCTGCTGAAAGGGGAAGGGGGTAGGGGGTAGGGAGGAGGAGGAGGAGGAGGAGAAAACCACGAGATGAATACTAGGCGACAAACTGAATTCGAGGGCTCTTGTACTTCGATGGCTCCCACTGTTCACGTGATACGACGTTCTTTGTAAAGTCTTAGTTACCTAATTGATATGCTTTTTAACCAGGGAAAGAAGGGACAAAAAAAACGCTGAAAAAAGCGTGACTATAACAATACATCTCGCGTTCAAGGTAAGATCGGCAGAGCTTTCTGTGACATGATCTAGAAATTGAATTAATTTTTAGTGGTTTTTCTGTGTCGCCGGTACACGTCTTGGGTCACATCCACTAGGTTATGATGGAATGTAAATGTCGTCAACTACAGAGATGTTAGATGTGAAAGAGCGAATATAGATACCGTAAATGTAAATTGTTGCTCGGAAATCTACGTTGTCATGTGCCGTGGTAGCTAGTGCCTCTAGGTAAAACTCTTAATTCTTAAAAAAGGGGGTAGGTTCCTATTTGCCAGTAAGCCAGCTCCGGCAGTCGATGTACTATTAATGCAGAACAATCGATTATACTGTAACTTAAGTTTTATAGCTCCTATAGCTAGCTTAGCTAACCAGGTAATTCACCTATTATTTTTGTTCGCGAACCGTGAAATTGCAAAGCGTTTTAGTGTATCCATAGTGCTTATGATTAGATAATGGTTGCCATTTATTTTATGAAATATCCTTATGCGTCCGCGCGATAAAATACTCACCCTCATTTGCCACATCTCTGTTCAAGAACTGGCTTTATATTTCCACGACCTTCTCGTATTGAGTCAATGCTATTACGTAGGTTATTTGGGAGGGATCCAACGAGTCAGAAACATCAGCAATAAGCAGTAGGTAGAATGCAAATCAATTAAGATCACTCACGCTTGGTTTCAGGAGCTACGTTACCCATTTCAGGTAACCGCGAATTCTGTGCTTCGAGAGAGTCATCGAGCATTGACGCTGGATTTGAACAATATTATATACTAAGCTCTGAGGTTTAGAACTGTTTCAAAGAGCGTGCATCGCCTGATCTGAACTGAAACAGCTGTCTACGTCCGATCGTGCTTCAGCTAATTGCGAAAGATCTGATCAACTTCTTCTTCGCCGCATACAGAGCGTAGCTTCACGTTCGTTGTTCAAGTCGCTTAGGCATAGATTTCCACATGGTACAATTGACTGTCAAAAGTAGCGTCACCCCATTCGAATACACGGCCAGTTGAAGTCAATTGAGTGTTAAACGAGCGCCACGCCTCTAGCCGGTATCCACTTATACTCACAGGTACTCGAAATATTCGAACGTATAACAATATTGGTCTGCTGAGCTAGATTACCATTCTGACAATAGTGAAATTTCACGATCTCTCTAAACGGCTCAATTGTAATATTACTAGAACTTTTTTTTTACACCCTAAATTCGCTCCTATCTCGAAAAAAGTAGAACTGTTATAGCAAGCAAAGAACACCTTCAGATATTTCGTATTTTGCACTTCCATTTTCAGTGAAGCTTCTCTCATCTTATCTATTGGCTAGGTATATGTTTAGTTCTGTATAGGAAAACGTGCGGTGCGACGAACTTTACAAGAAATACAACTGATCATTGATACCTTGATGTTGTCTCTTTACATACAATCTAAGTTGATCCGTAGCGTATTTGTAGCTTTGCCTCTTTCGTATCCACATATTGTCTCATGGCTGCGTGAGGAAATCTACTTCAACGTCGCCGCGTCGCTTAGTACGAAGCTGCGATATATTATGAAGCACACATGATGGCGATCGCTCAAGAAGAATGCGTATATGTTTGACGACATTGACGGGAAGCTCTACATCTCTGTGAGTAGATACCTTTGTTTGTCTGCCTTTTGTGTACAGGGTGATTGTTTGTTTCCTGGTGGACAGCACGCACCAATGCCAAGAGTAGGCGGTATGTTGATCGTACGACATCACAGCACCACGAGGTGTTGATTGATTGTAGGTAGATTACTCACAGCATCAACGAGCAGAGGACCACTAAAACTTGATCGAACGATAATCAGATGAACCCTGATTTTTCGTTTAGCTGGCTTATTATAGCGGAAGGAAAAATCAGCTATCGTTGGCCGATTGAAACAGACCACCCCAGAGAGGCTAGACGCCTCCAGTAGTCAGAAGGCATAAAATAAACAGGCTGTATACGGCGGAACTAACAGGCGCATATTCTATTCCCGTCAATTCTAGCTAGCGAAAGAATGCTGTCAATAGAAATTACAAGGCGTTCAGATTAAGTATATTCACTGAGACAACTTAAAATACGTTATATGCTTGGGAGACGGTCTATTATCGAACAAAAGCTGCAAAAGCTTAAAACAGATAGACGCCATGTTAGGGCTTACGAAAGGCGGCTGGTAACAATCAATCAGAAGAGCTATTTGTAGTATTTCGATGTCAACGTAGATGCAAGAGACAGGCCTGTAAGCTTTGTAACCTGGCTGACCAGGTATTGCAATCAGTATCCCTGTCCATAAACTCCTTTGCCTGAACTAACTTCTATCTTTTATTTCGTAGCAATGGCACGCTGTAACAAAGTGATTCCTCAACGCTGACCCCGAGTAGAGAGAAGATGATTCCGTTACTCGTTTCGGCCTTTTATGCGCAAGTGGCTTAACAGAAAGATGAACGAACGTTAAACATTTTTGTCATTGACGAAGATACAGGTCATGTATCCCACCGTAACAGGGAAAAATTAGGGAAAATCCATTATAGTGACAAGCATCAAGCAGGTCAACTTTTGGTTATAGCCGATAGAAAAAGAAATCGGAACAAATAACACGATGAGATGTTTGCTTACCGACTGGCATTTTCGTTGGCATATCGAATTCTATAGGCTTTACACGATATGCGAGGCTTTCTAGGCTCAAATTGTCACGATCATCCAATAATAATAGCCAAGAAGGATTTTAAGCAAATAATTGACTCCTAGAGTTGGTGAGCGATGCATCACACTTTGATAGACCGTCTAACGCGAGTAGTCTTCTACTGAAATGTGGCTACTTAAAATGCACCTCGAATCCACTCCGTAACCTCGGTGAGCTCATTCAGTGTACTAGATAAAGATGCAGCTGACACCGGTTTTAGCTGCTCGGACCAGTTGTATTGGACAGCAAGCGAACGCTACTGGCGCAGTTCAGACGACAATGGATTTTATTGGATTCAAAATGACCGCCAAAATTGATGTTTTCGTGCCCGCGAAATCAAGCTACACATATGACCTCCCTACTCAAGACCTGGCCAACTTACTGTCTAGAGATCGTTTTCCCTTCTATGATTGCGGCGACCGGCCAACGTGGCTTGAAGGCCAATGCAGCTGAAAGACTCGAGCTATTTTCTCATATTTTACGACGGCTCATACATATTTGCGCTTCACACCAAATGGCCTAAAAGAAACAGCTTCATTTCGTCGGCTCTGATGATAGAGTAGCCACACGAAGGTTCAATTGAGAATCAAGAATCTAGAAAGCGACAACATGACGCGCGAAAATATCTGTCAACGCTTCTTAACGACATCGGCATAGATGGCGATGACCGAATCGGCTTGGAGATTTTATTGTGGATGATTCCATCTTGTAGCTTTGTTATTGATCGCCATATCGTATACGTCACTTAGTTCGAAAAGGGCAATGTTTACGGCAGCAGCAAGCAGTAGTAGTAGTAACCTTCGCGTCTGAGGCGTCAATGTGAAGCGAACGATACTGAACTTTTTGCCATATTATCACTTTGTAAATTAAACACATTCTGCTTAATATTCGACGATTGTGAACGCTACCGTTAAAACACTCGCTGACACGAGAGCTCTGATGAACAAAATCAAATTGGCAGCAATGGATTATGTCCAGAGTAAATACGAAGCAGCGATAGCAATAGCACCGGCAGTTGCAAATTCGATCGAGCACCATAAGACGAGTTAACAGTAAAGGTGTCATGGCATCACAGGCTGAAGCATACAAAAATTGGCAAATGTAACATATACGTGTCCTACACCGGTACGTTGATTAAAATTAGCCGGATAGTCGGAATTGGTGAAGATTAACAGTAAACAAAAACTACTCTCATCATACTTATTAGTATGTCAGTTTACCCGATTACAATGCTGTTTCCTTTGCTGAAAGGCATTCGTGTAATAACTGCAACTAATTACAAAACGACTCTAATATATTTATTAAACTTACTAAAGAGGCTCTACAACAGGGAAAGGTCACCGCGGGAATATCAGCTGTTACGGAAATCAAAATCAATTAAACGAACCTGTAGGTGAATGAAAAAAGAAAAAGGAAAGGTTAACCGAAACAACGCAAAGAAGTTCATCTACTTGAAATTGCGAGTAAATCCAATCTAAAAGCATATATATATATATATGTTTATTTAAGTGCCACGTTGACACCTACCCCATCGTATTATATCTAGTTTCAGACTATATACATACAATGTGTTTGTGTGTCGTCAGTTGTCTCATACAACCCGTGAATAGAGACTTTGTATACGATAATCTCAGTCAGTCGAATAGGGTGGGCTACGCCAGAATATAAAGATGAGAAGGTGTCACATAACAGAGCGGACGATGTGGCATTGTCATACTTTGCATATAAGAATTGCCATACTCACCGCTACGAATCATCGTCAAACATTTCGCTCTAGAGGTGCCACGGAGGTTCAAGTTGCTACCGGCTGAAAGATGAGATCGAAGTGCACTCAGCCATCCCGTCTCCAGCCACCACAGCTGAGCTAGACTGAGCCCCACACCGTTCGGGTTCCGTGGATTTTTAATTTAACCGCCACTTAATGGGTAGCAAGCGTCAATTGCCGCGCTGCATCCAGAGTAAATACGAAGTAGCGGTAGCAATAGCACCGGCAGTTGCAATATTACATGTCGCCACAGCAGAACGAACAAATTGAAGACATCACCACACCCAATGGAATCGTTGTTTCATCCATTCCCCTTCCCGTTTCGATCTCTTTTCCATTCAGTGCTTCTCGCGTGCATGCGTGCGTGCGTGCGTGCGTGCGCGCGCGCGCGCGCGCGCGCGCTCTCTCCCATTCTTTCTCTCTCTCTCAAAGTGTGAACAAGTTTTGGCGCGTGTTGTAACCCATCATAACACCGCTAACTGCAGTAGGAGAAAAGGCGAGACACGATTCAAACTAGATAGAAAGAAGCTGTAAACTAAGAGAACGTCGGAATTTGACACATGTGTCATACGATTCGATTGGTAACAGAAGTAGATTAAACATCATACTTTTTAAAACGCCAGTTTTGAACATTATGGAATAGCGTGCAAGCCACAATTGCACTTATCATTGCGAAACGCTATGCTTACCTAAAGCCATGCTGTAGCAAGCGCAATGAGCATAAATATACTTCTATGTTTCGAGTTTTACGTCCTGCGTCGCCATTAGCCATTGCATCAGATGAATAGCTGACAGCCCCCTAATACGCAACGAACCCCGTATCTGTTTATGATCGAATTTGAATTTCGACTAAACCCAGAGTCCCAGAGATTAGCAGGCAAGTACGTTTCCCTCTATGCTATCACGGAGACTGATTACACATACTTACTAGCATATAGCCGTTCCATATAGGGAGAGACATACTCGGTTTGAATTATCTGTTATTTTTTTTAAAGAACAGCTAGCAGAACTAATATCATCATTAAAGTTTGATATTTATAACGCACCTTTAAAGATTTCGACACTTAGGCACTAAGGGCGATGAGGCACTTATTGAATATGTCTAACGGGGACAATTACCCTTAATAAATACTTCCCTTGGCGATAAGAGTACTTTTGTGTCCTAGTACTCAATAATCTATAGTCAATCAATAATAATAATAATATAATAATAAATATTCAATAATCACTTCTATTACTTATTTATTTCTATCACTATTTTTTGATTTTCATTTTTTAAGTGTCTGCAGTGATACAACTGGAAGATCAAGCGTCTCTACCGTGTTGTATTTTTAAAACACAAGCGCAACATTAAAAAAATAGTATAAGTAAAGAAAGCTGCAAATTCCGCAGGGGCTGAGAAGAGTCACTGATCAGAAGGTGGTGACTCACAAAATCGGCAAGAAAACATCGCGTACTCTATTGCGATAAAATATCTATAGACAGCTTGTACTTTATGGAAATTACACCATTGGCATTATCATATATGTATATTTGGTCTTAATGGTGACAACAAAAAAACCATTCGACCTCGGGGAACCACCTAACAAAACATTTTTAAGACGGACACAATGTTCGGCCACAGAGAAAAATTGAAGACAAAAGAAAAATCAAATAATTCGTTTTTGATTACTGCTCGAACTTCACTTACGTACTGCAGGATCGTGATGCTCGAGAACTTAAATTTCCAATTGGCTTTCCAAAGGGGTCCAAGGCCCCTACTGAACTTCCAGCAAATGTTCTCTTTCTGACAACAAGCGAAATCATTACACGAATTATTTGTTGATAGCCAGAAGACTATCTCCATTGTTATTTGATTAATTTTAAGCTTTGACAGAACGTCGACGTGCTCACCAATAAATAGACACCTTCATTTTCTTACGGTAACACAAGGGTGAGATCTACTTGAGGGAAAGCTTTTGAATTGGCGTGATGGATATGTATATGGCCAATGAGAGTTCTTCTAATTGATCAGAGGGCGCGCAAATTCGAAATTGTACCAATTCAATATCGCATGATTTTTCTTACGATTTACAGTAGTAATGTGTATCAATGTGCGCAACCACTCATGGTGTGGCAAACATTTCAAACATACTTTTTTCTCAGCTGTACACATATCCATCGCACCCCTTCAAAGGCTCTGCCCCAAGTAGATTTCAGTGCAATGTTATCCATGAAAGTGGTCCTGTACGAGCTCGAAAGATGCTTTGCTCGAAAGAAAGGTGCCATAGGACCTCTGTTTATTTTTTTTTTCACTCTCATTTCGCCTTGATGCGAAAAGCAGTCTAACGAAAAGATAATGAATACACAAATCTATAATGCTGTATAACCAAGATCTATACGCTAGTATAACCGTTTATAGAAGCTGGCTGTCTGTCCGGACTATAATACGATTCTTAATCGTTCAAGCGATCGTGAAGATGAAGGAAGAGCTTGTACTACCCAGCTTTGAACGATGCTTTACAAAATAGTTCCCCAGTAATAACGGCCGTCAACAAGCGCGTGTTTTGCGATAGCCTGAGACCTACTCAACAGATCTATTAGCGCTCTATTAAAAGAGCACAAAGACCCTAAAAATATATTTGGATGGATCTAACCGCTCGACTATACATTGGATACAATGACGCTAACGAACAAAGCTGTTCCGCTTCACAGTGCCGCCGCTAGCATGGTTCAGCATCGTAATATGATTGTGCTACGCTGCGGATGTTTAGGACGAGGTGGAACTCAGGACGCCTGCAATACAAAAGAGGTGTTACAGTGTTAACGAGTCATAGCGAAAACGAGGCCTCATCCCACCTAATATCTTTGAGTTGGAATCTACCACATGCTTGAAGAAATCTAAACAAATTTCAGCTTGCTAAACCGCTGATGCCCTTCTATCGCTGGAGCCATGCACGCAACAGCTCCTACGAAGAAAAAGTGAATTACCAGCACACACTCATGTACACAGAAACGGCCACAAACCGGCTGCAGGTTCAAATATCGCTTTTAAGAACATATAAGACGTCTCTAAATGTGTTCGCTCGTTTCAGCCTTGCATCGAAATGGGTGTCGAAACGCTTGCAGCCGAGCAAAAAGGTGATAGCATTGGATAATGCTCGTTGGTCCGACTTTGATAGTTCGTTCGGAATTTAGGCCGTTTTCTCCATTCAACCTGTCTGCGGCCACACCCGCGACAGCTCCAGGGTGACAAAATAAGCTTGCGACAATTCAGATCTGTAAAGTGACTGTGACGTCAACAATTATACTAACAACAATTACAACAACATATTGATCTATTGAAAACGACAGGACGACCGTGATATTGTAGTCAGCTGAATGGTGAAAACGAAAACCCAGAAAATTGCTTGAAATTTATCGGTTCACTGCCTCCTTTTGATCTGCTCGTATTATCCAGTGACTTTGAACCTATTCCGATTCGACTCGCCACAAAACAGCTCGATGCCCCGATTGAGGCAAAAAGGTCCTCAGAACAGCCGCACAAGCATCTGACGACGGTCGCCTGCCTTCCTAACTGCAATATACTGCTAGATATAGATGCATACACGTAGATGTTACTTCATGCTTCCACATGCCTTGTACTCAGTGAAGTAGAAATGAAGTAGTATGATATCTATGATCCATATAATCGAGCTTAGACGATAGCGGTTAGCTCGACGTAACTAAGCGTTGCTTGCATAGTGAATAGAGCGTAGTACATAGAATAAAAGATAATTCAACATGATTTTATTTGCACCAGAAACAGGAGAGAACAATTGTAACATTTGTGGGATTTAATGAGTATGATATTGTAGTGCTAGTTGGCATTGGTCATTAGGATAAGAGAAAAGAAAGCCGATATGTGAAGGCAGTACCGAAGTGTATGGCCTACCAAAGCAAAACTTCGGGACTGGTTAGAAACTGTCCATCCAGCTGATTTCTATCGGATCGCAGGGAACGGGATACAAGACCGCCACTGCGGAAACCACGCTCCTAGTCGCCGTCGAAAACAGGCTTATTGGTGGCAAGGTTGCTCCCCGAAGCAGTCCATGCTCGTTTCCGTCATTGTTACTCATAGCGGCGCCAGACTGGATCCATGCTAAAGCGAAAGATGATGAAAGGGGGGATCGGAACAGTGACGGAAAAAGATGACGAAAGAGAAAGAAGGCTTAAACGTCCCACGCGGGAAGCTAATTGCCACAAGGTCGCTAACGCCTACGTGCCAGGTAGCTGCGGGTGAGCTATAAATGCCCTAAACTGTTAACCGTTATATGATCAGTCTCTAACCGATGATTTGAACTTCTACAATTGTAGATAAATCTGCGTTATTCCGAACTCTACGAACGAAACGTCACTGTTGCATACATATTATATAAGACGAATGATTATGGCAGCGTATTTTTATCAAGTTTGTAGATCGGATAGGGCAGGGTTTTAACACGAAGCGACCAGTGTAATGCGATTGATTCCCCAAAAACGCTGTACCTCTACTAATTTTATGTACTCGTATGATCACAATAATTGCGAATGACGCATTACACAAACCACTGCGTGATACCCGGTTGACCTGTGTAAAAATTTACAACGACGCTTAGACAAACCCGCTTTTAGAACTGATACGTCGATGGAGGACTTGCAGTTAGTTA
Organism: Varroa destructor; assembly: GCF_002443255.2. NCBI lineage: Eukaryota > Metazoa > Arthropoda > Arachnida > Mesostigmata > Varroidae > Varroa > Varroa destructor. The sequence goes on from NW_019211454.1 coordinate 22,572,978, forward strand.
GATCGTAAAGTCCTGTTTCTGTTACTAGTCCTTGAGCCATTTCTAACAAAAAGGAACCTCCACTGAGGCTTCGTGGTTCGAATTCTTGAATAAAACGAAGTTGCCTCACATCAGTGTTATAGTCATAGTCATTCTGTACATGATGTACAATTTGAAAACCTTTTATTACTTTATCCAACTGATATAAGATCGTACCAGTCCGTATGTGTCCTGCGATATCAACGACGAAAACTGCTCAGCAAGCAGCTCTCCAGAAACCCTTTGTGAATTTTGTCTGGACACTCCCGTACTGACTCTATTGTACAATGTCATACATGGCCTTCAAGAAAATCCCTTCATTAAAATGATACGAAATGTCTCTGAGATATCGACTTGCTCTTCCTAAGGCCTTCCTCTTTCATGCTTGGCTACCGTAAAATTGCATCAAGCCTCTGCAATACAATAGCTATCTCGCAATATCATCGTAGCGAGTCACTGACATTTGGCAGACAGATGAGCTGCTGAACGCTCGGCTACTATTCCGCGATCGACTAATCGCGAAAGATCGAGAAGACATGGCCGCAACAAGCGCAGTAGCAGCAGCCTTTTCGCTGGCTAGTTCCGACATGAATCTAGCGCAAACCCCAGGAGTCAGCTTCAAACAAATCGACCTTGGTGGTCCGCTAGCCATTTTGTTAATGCGAGCAATACAACGGGTAACTGAATATGATACAGTCATCTGATTGACAACGAAGAGCCCGGAGACTCTATCTAGAGTATATTGTCACAATGGGTGCACTGGCAAAGCGGTTTAATGAGGAGCATCTCCTCCCCAAACCAATTATTACAGAACGCACTTCGATCTTTGTCCAGAGACTGAGCAAAAACGGATAGAGTTTGAAGTAGATAGATCTATTTAGCTGACACTCCTGGCGGTGTATCGTTCATTAGCTGTCTGCGATTCGCTGCTGGAATGAGTTTATAATACTAACTGAAAGTCCGTAAACCTAAAAGACGGCCAACACTGCTCACTACGTTTATGCTCGATTAATGCACGGATCGCTAGTTTCTTTAAAGTATGATTTTTTTTTGGAACTTATTACTGGTACGCTGTGCGTTCCTTCTTCCTTTGATATCTTCGCTTCATGAAGATTGACGAAGGTAACGCGATTGACCTTTGTAATCGCAGCACGTGCAATGATTCTTATAATTTCTCTATGCGCATCATAATGTTCCCATAATACTTTAAAAAAAAAAGCCAATGGAACATATAATAGGTCCAAGATTCGTATAGGCTATTGACGGTATTTGTAATTGTGCAAGGCCAAACTGCCGGACAATATTTGGCGCATTTCTATACGTCCTTCGTTTCTGCGTCCCTTTAAAAGGCTCTGCAGCGTTTAAATAAAAGCAATTCAATACTTTTCGGTAGACTTCTTGTTAAAGGATGTTCCTTTGTCCACTCCGAACGCTGCCGCTATATGTTCTGCTTCATCATTTCCATCTGTCAATGGCATGAGAATGCTCAATTCTTTGGGCGATTTTTTCCAGTCAAACTGAGCAGTGGTCCAAATTAACAGCTGAAAAACTAATGTGGCTCACCAGCCATAGGCTTTGCTATGTGGAAACTTCTTCAAGATAAAGCTCCTATCCTATTTTTAAAGATAAAGCTCTATATAAACAACGAACGCCAAATAGAGGCTTTATGATAATGAAGCGTTCATGCATATTTTTTACGAAACAGCCACATGGCCTGTGTAAGGATTTTCGCTAACTAGCCTGAACTGGCGGTGATGAATATCTAAGAAGCAGACTGAAAAGTAACAGGATCCTGCGAAGTCGCCTCGAAGCAACGCCGGGCATCCTCAATTTCAGCAAGGCGAAAGCGTCACTCGGCACGTTATAGAACCGGTAGAAAAACAAACGGAAAAACTAATAGTGGCCAAACAATATGTATTTGAACAAATAATAGGAAATCAAAGAGATGACAACTATGATATTAATTGTAAAAAAATGAAGCGACAGGATTTGTATATCTCTGTCACAGCGTCATGTTACTGACGCCCTTGAAGTAAGTCCTATTCTAAACAAGTGGCCTCTTATACAATTAAATTGCTCAATGGTTGTCGATCGCACAACTCGAGTTATCACGAACAACAACAAGAAATACACAAAAACCGCACACATCAATTGCATCAAGATTTTTGCACGCAAGACAGGGAAAAAAAACTGCGCGACCATGGCGCCAAAAACCAGAAGCATCCTTTGCTCCGCCAAAATGCCAAATTGCAGATTACTAATTCTAATCTGCAATAATAGGTTATATAAAGATTACAAGCTCATAACAAAGAAGATGACGAAAAAATTGCGAGAAAATTTAGATCTGAGAACAACTATGTCAGGAAGAATTTGACGCACTCGAAAGAAGAGTCATGTTTGCCTCATGGTTGCATTGTCAATGATGCTATATGGGTGTGCGGCTATGATGTAGAGAAAAAGCGAAATTGTTAGAAGATTGAAAAAAGTTGCATGTTAAAAAGTGAAATTGTTCCTATTGTTTCTTCGACTATCGGGGAATTAACTCTGAATAGTGTGACCATTGCTAAAGACTGCTGTCAAGGAGTTTAAGACTTTGTTCGTATTTTTTCCTTTAAAATTTTGCTTTAGCTCCGTATTCATCAAATCCAATTTCCTGTACATTTGTTCCTTCTGGAAGCTCGAAAAACACCTAAAAATTAACGGTTTTGGGATGAACAAAACAATTAACGAAAAGAAGAGAGAAACAAACAGATTTATTCCCAAGATGAATTCGGACGCTGCCTAAATGACTGGAAAATATAGAAACAATAGGGCAGGTGCATGTATCCGGCGGGATGACTTCAAAGGGGGCAACTGGGACCTCGAAGATTAGGCCATAGGTCTCTTTCAATTAGGAGAACGATAAATATATTTTTGCACACGAAAGAGCTTAGAGCTAGACGCATAGCAAAAAACGCTCCACAAAAACCACTGTAACCCATTGGGATATGTCAAATTAAACGTAAGCTTTTCCATACATGACCATATTCGACTATGATCATTTTCCCTTCATATGGTATAGGTTAGGAACTATAAGTGATCTTTGCGTAATTCACCACAAAGTTCAAGAACAATTCAGGTAGCTCTGTTTATCTATTGTATGACCGGATATATAGGATCCTGTTTATCTAGTTACCAGTGTTTGCAGTAAGGATGATGAACCTTTGTGAATTAATGGCTGTTCAACTTTGCTAGAGATTGTTCCTGGCCTTCCAAGTGCAGCCCTATCCAGTCGCATAGAATTGTTACAATCTTCTTAGCCTAAAATTCGCGTTTGTCAGGGAGATCTAACTTAAAAATTACAAGCAGAATAAGAGCGTTTAGAGCAATGCTTGACGGTAGTATCAAAGAGGATATGTGTATAATCCATATTCTGGAATTGGTAACTAACTAAGCTGACACACGTTTACTGTCTGCGGCAAAAGCACCTAACGAAGTAGAGAAAAAAGTCCACATAGCATCGCTTATATAAGTTACCTGATGGCGTGTCAGTTGTGATGGTGGTAGCAATTGGCATATTGTATGAGGATCTTCTTATATAGTTGTCCCGCCGTTGAAGATTTGTGGAGTTATTAATAAAATAGTAAACATTAACTCATTGAATCTTTTACAAAAAACGAAAACACTGTAGTTCGTGTGAACGTAATTTATTTATTAACAACTATATTGAAGTGACACTTCAGTTTAAACACCAGCTCGGGCCTCTTATTAACAAACATGTTTAAAAATCATTGTCGTAATGATCTGTGAATGTAAATCCGTTAATATACACGTTATTAGTCGTAGTATATCTCACAGCACGGTCAACGCCTGCCTTTAAACTCTGCGCGCCAAGCTTGTTTTATATCTGCATCAATCCTATAGTACAGATTGTTTCGCCCCATAGGTAGTTTGCATTATGTGCGACATGTAAGTACATCCTTTTTATGTGCATATATATATATATATATATATATATATGTGCATGCTGACAACATCGATGAACCATTTAGCGAACGTATTTTTTTTACTGAGGCAAACCTTACTAAAATCTCAGTTATAATGTATATATATATATATATATATATATATATATATATATATACATATATATATATATTTAGTTATTTTGTATAGTTCAAATCTTCTTTGCAACGTCGTCCTTCGGGCAACCAGTAAAACTCAGTTTAACCAATTGAAGATGACAAATCTAAAAAAATACCGCGAGCATCTAGCTGGCTGCAAGGGTGAACTACACACAAAGACAGAATTGAAAGACTTTATCAGTGTTTTTTTTATTGACAACCTCTTTAAAATACTTCTTGCACTTACTTGTACACGTATTAGCTAGTTGTTTCAAATAAGATACGGATAATTCTATTAGAAAGTCTAACTATGTGAGATGCAAGACCTTGAAAACGCTTGTTGCGCATGCTTGCCGACAACCAAATTATGGAAAATGGACGAGACCATTACGTTGAAAACATTTTAACATAGAACCCTGCGTGTGTATATTGCAATATAGGTGTAGATGAGCGTTCATATAGATTGTGGTGCGAGTACATGCTTAGGATACGTTCGAGGTCTATAACATGGTAGTGTAGGGAAACTGAAGAACATTGTCCGTTGGTCTACTGCGAAAAAGGATCTCTAACGAAAGGCTAACGCGCTAAAGATCCTCGACTCCAATGCGTACGATTCACATATTTTCTACGACCACAAACGTATCAACACTTGCAATCCAGTAAGCAGCCTTATTATGATTATGTATGAATCGAACAGGTCCAAAGCGGAACTTCAAGTTAGCTCAGCTAATAGATGTAAAACAGTTTGCTAACTCACCACAAGCGTTCATATAACAGAGAACACGCATATAATTAAGGCTGCTTATTATATAGTTGATGTACGTTAGTTAGATAGCTGATGTTAGAACCCATCAAGTGTTGGCTTTATGCCTAAAGTGAACGTCGATGCTGAAAGAAAATTTTCGGGGGCCTATTGTTGAATTTTTCAGAGCAGGCCATTTTGCTCTTTCGCACTAACAGATTCCAACTAACTACCAGCAGTGTAGTAGTTTCGAAAGTAAGTCATCACAAAAAACACACACTGCATTTTGTCTACCTATCCTGAAGAATCCACCTGCTTATAACAAAACAAGACAATTTACGCGTGCTGCTACGGGTGAAAACTTTTTTAGCGTGAAGGGCACGACTTACTACGTTTTCTTCAGTGAAGCTGCTCCGTGCTTGAGCGTTTTGTATTTCTCCTTAAAGAGCCTTTTAATTGTGCTTTTGTCATTTTTGGTCGAGTTTGTTGAATCCCTTATGGCCTTCTGTTTCTTTTCTCTTTTATCTTGCGTCTTCTTTTTGGGCACAAACGTAATTCGATTGGACTCTGAAAGAAAACATCATCGCAAATAACGAGAGATTTCGAAACGGTAAAAACTAACTGAGGGAATTGCTAAAAGCCCGATATCAGGGATTGAAAATGAGAACTCTACTGATAAGTCAGCCATCCGCTTGAACATGTAGCTACATCAGGGGTTGTAAAATAGATTATATGCTTAAAAAAGATTTCTTAAACGTAAACTGAAGTTAAAGTAAATCTTGTTCCTTACTGTACATATCATATAATCGTGACAGCCCTAAAACGAACCGATGAACGTATCTCTCTTCGTAGCATATTCTATTAGGAAAAACGGCTGGTAGCTCATCGAAACTACACTATCAAGCAAAATTTATGAAAAATCTTATATACGTTAGATAGATTGGACCGTTTCGAAGTCCGCACGGCAGCTGCTACGAAGCTTCAACTCGCACAGTATGACAAAGGCACGTCTGCCCCGAAAACAGGCGACGAGCGCACTCTGCTGATACGATTGCTCTAACATTGTAGTATTTTCAGCTTAATAAGATGTCACTTACTGGGCGAAACGCTGTCGTTCATTAGAAGCGCTCTATGGCTTCTGGCATCTTCATCCTCTCTTCCAAGCCTTCTTCGATCCATCTCTTGTGCATCAACAACTTCATTTCGAAGTTCAACCACTTCGACCAATTTGTGAATAAGAGACGCCTCACGTTCATCGTCCTCGTTTGTCCTTTGGCTTGCTACAAAATCAACAAGTGGAATCATGCTTCAAATCGCTCCTTGTTTTAGATAGAATGCAATGTAATTCTTCACAAAGATGTGTGACATAGCAGCTGTCCAACGCATAAGACAAGGAGCAAAATGGCGAACATTTTCAAGTCGACATATAATCTTCAATCCTGCTCATTACTAGATAAGGCTAACTGGTTGCCAGCTTTAGAGGATCTTTGCCCTATGCGTACACGTCCTGAGTAAAGCCAGCGAATAAAATGTAATTGGAAAACCAAACATGGTCTCTTCAGCATAGTTAAACGCTGAGTTACAATTGAACCCCTCAATCGACCCCACCATAAGCAACCCCCACCGGGATTTTCAATTTGCTAGTTTGTACATGGCGGATAATCTGCTTTGACTTACTTATAGAGGCCAAAAACGAGCACAAATAACAAACAATATCACTGATCCTACTGAAAAAGCAATACGATTTAATAATCGGGAAAAATTGGTAGCACAGATCTAAATATCGATAGGGTGTGTCAGTTCACTGAGCATTAACTTGCAGCCTTCCAAAACTTCCGGATATGGATTGATCTGAATCTTTTGATAGGCAAAAGACACAAAACTAGATTCGACCACGTATATAAAAATAGAAGCCAAAAAAGAGCTTTATGACAATAAATAGGCTAAAAATGACTCGATGGATAAGCGATACTTATTAAGTTCAAGAAAGAGTTAATCATATAAGAGGCCCGATAGACAGTGACCTTCCTCTATGGGACTCTGTCTTTATTAGATACTAATATAACGTGCAGCCAGATAATATTCTTCGATTCAGTTTTTAAGTTTTAGTTCAGAGTTGGACAGTGTGAAAATATACACCTGCAAAACCTAAAACGATTTTGAAGATTTTCCGAGAAATATCTAGGCAGTACACACACAGCAGGTGGGACAGCAGTTTCAGGTTCTTTCTCGCACAGGTTCTAATCTAACGGGCGCACGCCCATCTATCAACCAATCAGAGGCAGAGATATGCCCTATGGCCGCCAGTCGTAACGAAGAAAGGCCCTATACGGTGAGCAGAGAGCTCATTTCGTTGGCAATATCGAAACGAGCAACAACTGCTAACGCACCCGTGCATTTCTCTACTACTGTGATCTAAGGCTTGAGGCAGAACAAGGTCTATGTCGTGTTGTTAGTCCAATATGTATACGAAAGCTGTGCTTGTTGCTCTCCTGCTGAATCAGGGTTTGTGCGTCGTTGGCCAGGAACTTAGAAAGCTCAAGCATAATCCCTCAAAAAAACAGCAAATAGACGATATTGTTATTGATGAAGTACAAGATGTTCACGTGAAACAGCATATTCTTATCGATCGAAACTATAATTCATCGTTCACTGTTTCTATACCGATGTTAACGGTTGTTGTGCCCGGTCAAAAAGAATCAAATGGTGTGGTTCGTCTGTCAGTTTCGCAAATCACTCTGTGGTCGCTCATCTGGATCTCGTTCATCGGTCTCATGTATCCAGTCTTTCTTGGACCCCATGGAAAGCTGCATCGACGAAACTTTGATGGCCAGAGTTACTTGGATGAAGCCTTTCGTTTTGATCCAACGATACTCGATCATATTGATAGGATTGTCAACATGACTCAAATCTACGAAGACATAATAACACTCGTGCCATGGGAGGTATCACAAGACTGTTTAAGCCGTAGCGTTTGTGAAGCACATGAAAACGTATTAGACTTCGGCCTAGCAGGAATGGCACTCAGAGGTGTATATTCAATTGAGGAAAATGGCTTATTAGGAGCTACCTCAAAAATGACCCGTGAAGCCGCTAGCAATGGGCAGAATCCTAATGTGAAATGTGAGGATATCTATTCTCGGTGCATGGTATCGCCACTTGAGATGTACAAAAAGATTTTGATGTACTTCCTTGACGAATGAAACGACCAAAAACCCCTTCCATAATACCAGCGAATAAAAAAATTGGATGATCTTACAATCAGTGGCTTAGCGCGAAGATATTTTACTAGCCAGCAAGTGGATGTAACGTGTTGAATAACGTATGTACGTATAAGATACGGCGACGAGGCGAAATAAACAAATGTAGCCAAATTATGATTCCACTAACTAATAAATGACTACCTTACCTCTGAAGGATGAAAGTGATCGATAATTCTCTTCTTTCAAAGCTCTTTGGCTGTGAGTATTCATTTTGTTGTTTTTTTTTTTTGGTCATTTAGTTGTTAACCTGGTCAAGTACAAAAGACATCTTTCAATAACAGATATATTAATTCTGTCGAAAGTTAAGTTTTCAATGGCGAAGATCTTTACTTACGTGGCTTATTTAATAGCAGTCGAATTTGGTATTCGAGCTCGATCTGCTCCTCTTCCAAACGCTGGTACCGCTTGCTACAAATTTCAGGCATAACATAACATAACATAGTATAGGACTGTCAGACATAAGGCACGCAGTGTTAGACAACGAAGTACAAACGAACAAGATCTTTAAAGCACCGACATGGAAAATACATTACAGAAAGCAGTTGGTACGGTTCAAACGACTACAGTAAGAATCTAGAAATATATGATTTTTGATGTTGAAATGTGTCCTACATTGGGTTCCTCTCAAAGGTAATAAAATATCCGCGTACTAACATATACATAAGTTCAGCCTGGCGCCTGTAAAGAGCATTCTTCTCATGAACTAGGTTAAATAACTGTATCATCAGTTCCTCTTCACGTTCACTAGACGCCAGCCTCTCTGGTTCGCTCGGGCCATCTTCTGATGCTCGACCACTGCTGCTGGTACCCTCAGATTCTGCAAGACACAATCATCTTGTTCGAGTAAGTGGTACTCGTCAACTGAACACTTGTAGCTTGAAATACAGAGGTATCGGAGGGCAGTTATGTATATATATAATGTGTTCACTTATCATTTATTGCCGAGAAAGAAAGAGGAAGCCAATAAAATGACTTCTCCGAAAATTTAATACAATGCACTCAAAAGAAGCTAATTTAAATAAAAAAAATACTTATATATTTAGTACGTATACCACTTGGGATTGGGGTTGACCGCTTCAGAGTCTCCTGTCTCGGAGGTGTAACCGACAATTGTCTCAATTTGAGTTCGATAGCTTTTCCGCGCGTCTCCAACTCTAACTGTTTCTTTTCGATTTCACGCATCTCCGCCTATAAATTGAACCTCACAAATGAATCGATACGAATACAATGCACTTAACTGAAGTAACTGGATCACTATTTATATTCTGTTCGTTGACAGCCTACTTTTTACTCTACCTGAATGGCTTTTAAGCTGACGGCTTGCAACTCCCGCCGCATAGGCACTGGTACCGATGGTGCAGGTCTCTTTTTGCGCCGAGCTTCAGTCATCATCGGAGGAGCCGCTGAAATAGAGAGAGAAATATGGGCTTGCAAACAAATTACCAAATGTAGTTCCAAAATTAATAATTTAAGCTGAACTCGCTGAGTGTATACGTTTGTGTGTATATTCTGCGGTACCTGAGTGGTCTCCATCGGTTGTTATGCCAATTTTCTGTTAGTCTGCACGACTTTCTGTTAGTTTGCGGCCATCGTAGGCCACCGAAACTCTGTCACTGACTATACGCATATATTTACATTTGTACAAGGTAGGTTATTCATTATATATATATATATATATATACCTTAAACAATGCTTACCTTTAGGAGTTGACGAAAGAACCATCGAAGGAGTTAAGCTTTTTCTTAAGGAAGTCTCTGCCACGTTTGTTTGAGCATCAGGGCGGGCCCCTTTAAGCATGGCGGAGGGTGTGTCGTTTGTGGGAATGGGCACACCAGAGGACATTGCATCACCTCGGGATGAACGCAATTCTATTGAGGTGAGTGAAGGTTTTGGTGGCGCAGGTGCTTTCTTCTTAGGTGTCCGCCGTAAAGAGGACGTATCGCTTCCATCGGCGAATGGATTTAATGACTCATCATAGGTGCGACCAACTGATTGAGCCGGTGTTAAACTTGTTCTAATTTCACGGCTGCCAATGCTGTTATACTGGCCCCGTTGCTGGTCCCCGGAGCCGCTGACTGACAGAGGCCGATCCTCGACGTCATCTTCATCATCTCCGAAGGGGTTTAAATCATGTGGATATTTCTCTTTATTGACTTGCACTACTGGAACACTTTTCGATTTTTCCGACGCAGATGGAGTTATTGCACATTCGGGTGTGGTCGTTTCCTCACGGTCCTCGTCAACGAACGGATTCAAAGATGCTGGATATTCGACTCCAACGATAGGCGTTTGCGAAGTACTGCAAAGCAAAAAAAACGGTAGCTTTATCGACATATGATTATTTAGCAGCTGCAGTGTTATCAGGATATAGTTTCCATAGGGTTCCAAAGAGAGCAGGGTGTACAGCTCGAGGACGAACCTTAACGTTATCAGAGATTTCTGACTATCATCTTGGGATGTTTTGCGAATAACTCCTCTTTTTGGTTTTGGAGGTCCAGGACTCTTTTCTACTTCAGTTAAATTTGATGAACATCGAGCTGAATTAGTCTGATCAACCGTTACAACATCCGGCGAAGAGGAACGCGCTTGTGGTGTAGTGGATTCCACCTGCAAATGATACCTTAATTCGTTTATTTTGTACTATAGAATTTAATGTGACCAGGAATTACAACGAATAATGTTTATAGTATTTTGTTAGCTAAAGGAAAACTAAAGGCAATAAACCCGTAAAGGTTATTACTTAAACGGCACAACGCCGAACATACTTAAGCACTAATTTGAAGTACCTTAACAATTGAAGTCGTTTGGTGATGTGTTGGCATAGGACTGGTAGTAGGCACTTGAAGGCTCGTCTGTTGTCGTGTTTTTTGACTATTCTCATTGCTAGTATGGTGAGCCTCGTTCATGAATAGATATGGACTGGGGGATCGTCGGCCAGCGTATGGACTTCTGTAATTAGTGTCGTCAGTGGTGAAATTCGACGATGAGGCCGACATTGTGCTGTCGAACTTCCTAGGACTAGGCCGCGGCTTGTCTGGTAAAATTAATTGCGAACATCTAGAAATAAAAAAAGAATGTATGTTAAAGGTTTAGTAGTGATGAGCGTATTCGTAAAGCAGTGAATATAACGCCTAAATAGGCATATCAATACGTCTGATCATAAAAGGAATCAGAATCTCATTATATTGATAATAATAAAGGTATGTTGTTGTACCCCACAATTATAGACGCACCCTGATAGCGATGATGAGGTTTGCATCAACGATGAAAGCGATTTCGACCTACCGTCGCCGGCCAACCGGGAGTCAAATACACCCTTATATCGCATGTCGCTTGGACGAGATACGCCATCACTGGTAGACAATGTTTTATCAAATGTCGACTTCTGTGATATTCTTAAACTGCTGGTTCTCTGAAAGCCATCACCAAGATTCGCCGGAAACTTTTTTGATGTATTTTTAATTGAGAGCTTCTTTAGACGTTCGTCGAGACTGGAACGTGGGACGCCCTTCACCGTCTGGTTTAATGATTCCGGAACTGGTACAGCGCTGAAAACTCTGTCACTTGGTTTGCTCCCTACGCTTAGCCTTCTTTCTGGAAGTGGATCAGCTTCGGTCGGTGTCTTCGTACAGAAACCGGCGGACAATTCAGATCAGAGTTATTTCAGGGTATTCGACTGACGGCATTCGAATGAACTACCTAAGACTAGAAGAAGGATGCATGTCTCAGAATTGCACCATAGATACAAGATGTTAGATACTAGACACGTATGCAGACATCGTACATTGGCAGTGTTATTAATGATGATTATTATTAGTTATTATTGAAGCTATATTTTTAGTTCCTATGTGATAGACACTCTTAAAATGTCGTTCATCTTTTACTATAAATAACACCACTTTAGCCTGATAAGACGCGAGTTTAACCGAATGATCCCAGCTATCCCGTTGATTTCTCGGTTAAACTTGCTAATCTAATTTGGCCTTGTTCAATACTATAGCTGTCAGCGATAGGTTATACTATAGTGAGGTTCTTAGGTATTCTGGCGTAACAATCTGGTTATTCCTATTCTAGTCTGATCTGACACTAGGCCACCTGTTAGCTTAGCAAATCGACATACAGTTAACCATGAGAAGCTATCGTGTCGCGGCAATCTACTGGCTTGATGTTACCAGTCGACATGCCCACTTCGGCACGAATACAGTCAGCGCTTACCTTTCGAAGATTTTCACGGAACTTGGCAATGTCCGGTGTGGTACAGATTGGTGCTTCCTTCAGCGATTTGGTCGGAGACGGAGTTCGGGAATTTTTAGGTGTACCGCTTCCTAGCTGTCGTTGGCTCGCTTCATCCGACTCACATTTGGTATTTTCTTTTTCCCTTTCAATGCTATGGATATCGCTATTTCTTTGATTGCTTTGTTGTGAATCCTTCCGAAATCCAGTAACTAATGCGATTGGCTTGGGTGCAATACTCGGTTTTTTAACATTAATTTTACCTTGGTAAACGCCAACTCTACGCCTGGCCGGTACAGACGCAGCTTTGGTTTCCGAGGTTTGCAGCGCTTCCGAAGATGTCAGAACCTGATCGGTGACTGTAGGCTTTGGTGACCTTGGTAGCGGTGGACGTCGCTAATTTTCGAACATCCCATAAAGGGAAATCATATATTGATGACGAATCATATATCAGCTGACATATTAACAGGGCTCACGTGTAAAATTGTGGCATAAGTTTCAAATTATTTCGTTTAGTATGCCATATATGATTAAGTCTAAGAGCATACCCGGAAGTTTCTCGTTTTACCGGGAAGAACCATAGAGCTATATAGTTTGTGTAAACATAACCCATATTAGTATTTAACAAACCTACCTCTACATGTTCCTTGCATTGGTTGTCGCTAATTCGACGGAGTTCAGGCTCGCTTCCTGAGGAAGAATGTGCCGCAAGTACCGTTGGCGTCTTAACGAGCTCACGACTAGTTTTCATTGACGATACTCGTTGTGAGGAATCCAAAGAAGCGTCGTCCTCCGATGACGACGACGATGACGACGACGACGCACAACCAGATTCGAACGACTCGAGCCTCCGACGCGTAACATCCAGTTCACTCTTGAGCATAAGCTGGAAAGAGCCAAAAAAGTAACCTCGGGATACTTTTCACGAAAATATAGCTTGTTTGCCATTTAGCATTTAACCGTACTATATACAACTAAGAAAACACTAGCACGCTAGCTAAATTTCATTTCTAGCAGAGGCCTAGTACTCAGTACGGCGTTTGAGAAACCGTCAGCATTTATCGTTGTATTTACCACGAGTTCAACGAGCCTAGTTACGTTATTTTACCTGGTGACCTGACTTATCTACAGTGATACAATTTATACAGTACATAAAACATTTATATACGAGACCCTTTGTCGCTAATGGATATACATCCCGTGGGGAAATATCTGTCAGCTCAGATGATAGCGTTGAGCCGATATTATGACGGTCTACAACCAATACTTATATGGATTTCTTGAAGAATATATAAATAAAGCTGAAAAAATGGCACAGAGAGTGAACAGATGGAGGTGTATTGTAGAGCTTCAGCTTTCAACAATGTCAAAATACTGCTCAGATAATTGTTATAGTATCCGACAACTACTGACGATACCATCAGACCGAAGTAGCGTAGATAATCAGAAACTATTCGTAGCTTATTCTGAGCCTCCTATGATCTTTGACTTATTGCTTATTATATATGCTTTCATGATGTGTGGTTTCGTTTGATACTTTATATAGATAATGCTTAGCCGCTGAAAATTACGGTAGTTGAATTGGGCTATTTGAAATGAGTACATGTGATGGCTTTTTCAATGAGATTAGGGAGCTTCTGTAAATATATCGTTATTAAAGTCCGGCTTCTCAAAAATGCAATATGGTGGTATGGTAGCTGAAGAGGGCAGGCGTTCTGTGATAAAGTTAAGTATGTGTGGGCCGTAATAGCTGAAATTCTTCACTGCAATTAAATCACAATGAAACAAAAATTGTGTTCGAGAAAATACACCTATATGTAAGCTAGCCGCGCTAACAGATTAAACAAGACAAAGACGTCTGTGCCGTTGATGATCGTTTATACATCTTCCATTATACAGCGTTATGGCACCATCAACGCATCCATATTAATAAATATTTACATGCAATATTCTGCAGCATCTTCAGGCTGTGAAACGTACCTTTTCCAAGATTTGAGCTCGTACATGGGTCTTATACATTATTACATATATGTTCTTTGATCAGTTCGTTAATTGCAATTCAATTTACTTCAGCCAACTGACAAGGCTTCAGGTACAAAAAAACGCCTTTAAATCCCCTATCGGGGTCAAAGTAGCGATTCCACAAACACAACTGACTAGTGCTAGTACAGATAGCAACTATGAGACACCTTTGTAAACTCTGGCCCTTCATCGTGTGGGCAAACGGTACATTCGTATCGCTCTCCAAGCGTACTCTTGCCTTCATCGAGGACGTCATCCGCTAATCCATAAGCACCCGGACTCAGGATCGCCTGTCAACAAAGCAAATAGAATTCATAACGAAGCAACCAAATCTATAGAAAATAACATTCAGTAAAAGTAGAGCTAACGACGACATATTTATTATAGAAAACGATAGAGAAAGCTGGCTTGTTGACGGTGTCGACAGACGTAGCCGTTTCTCACCTGACACCTGCAGCATCTAAAGCATGATCGGTGATAGAGTCTGCTCCCAACGATTAACCGCTCAAGAAGGAAAACTTTCTTATGACAGGCAGTGCATGGATTGGCCTGCACAAGGACCGGATCCTGTAAAAGCGTCAAGTGTCATATTAAGGAAAGAAACTAATAAACAATAGTTCTAAAAGAGTAAGTCACGAAATCGTAGAAAAGAAGGAACAAATAAGAATAACGTAACAATGTGTTCCGTACAGTATGAGAAGCCACATGCATAAACACGACTTTAACAACAGCGACGTCCCAAAACAAGCTCTGGATAAAGTATGGAAGCAGCTTTTCGTTTCAATTCAGGACTCGAATTTAAATTGTAACCATGGTGCCTGACTGTCAGAAATGACACTCTGAAAATATATAATAATGTTTGTTTTTATTTAGACACAGTCTTGTAATCTCAGCATAAAAAAAAACTCCCAATGTAAGTACCGTACGCTAAATCATTGACACAATCTATTTAACTCTACAGGTTGGCTACAATTCGGACCGTAATGCGGGGCAGCAGATATCTCTATTTTACTACTATTACAGCGCTTGATATCAGTTAGATGATCAGTAAAATGATTCATCAGACAAGGCTTCACTTCACGCCATTCACCTCCGTAGTTCAGGTCTCGTTACATCCCCATTAAGGTTCCCTATATTCTCACTGTTTGGCCCTATATAAATGTTTTTACATTGTTTTACGTATACAAGTGATACAGCAGCGACTCTATTAAAAGCTTATAAGAAAAAAAAAAAAAGACTTCAATAAGGTAATCGCTGGACCAACGGCATCTAGCGGTCACCCGTTTAGCCCGAAATTCGTGCCTGAAGTAGCAGTTTGAAGATGCTAAATGATTCATTATCCATATACGGTTTATTGACAATAGTTGTTCTGCGCGGGAACTGCGATCTTATGAGAAGATCACACAGAGCACTCTGTTTCTTGCTGCTCAATAGTATAACACAATACGTATGGTTTCGATTAAAAACAATGTTCTATAAACTAATTTATAATAGTTAGTTATTATTATTAGGGAAAACTCCCTTAGTGCGATTAACTATATATCATAAAATGAAACGAGTGCACAATACACAGCGTGTAGCTACACGTTTAGATTAACAACGCAAATCATATGCATCAAAGGCCATCTCTGATTCTCGCAATCTGCAACCCCAGTTGGAGCTACTCTCGGCAGAGTTCATAGCGTGATACCAGCAAACGCGATTCGACTCCATAGCAGCCTTACCAACCATTTTATTTGCACAGTTATATATAACGCGTCCCGTAAGAATCAAGACGGAGATGACGAGTCCCTACGTGTCTCGACCCAAACCAAAGGAACGTCGTCCTCAATGGGTCGAAATGACGGGAAACTTCACAAAGCATAAAAACTAACAGTTATATATCTGGGTCATTTGAATGGCAAGCAGTTATCGGTAGAATAATGCAGAAGGGTACAGCGAAGTAGCAATAAATACGAGAGCAAACTTATATAAACCACGTTGATGCTGTACGGGCTTAGGCTTAGGCTTAGCTCCATTGTAACGTCCGGCCGATATGCCCACCCAGAATCCTTAATACCCAATCGGGCTGCATATTAAACACCTTGGGCGCATAAAACCTTATTTTTCAGGTTATATTTTAACTTACTATTATTGCGTTAAATATAAAATCTCGCTTGACAGTAAGTGATCTTGAACAAGGGCCACATTTGCTGTGATTGAATTTTTTTGGGGTTGTCTGATACTATTTTAATTACAGTTACGACGATGCTTAGTCTCTCGATGTTCTGATTCAAGGGCAGCGTTTGTGTTTTGTTTTTAAGGTTTTTCTAGCTATGCGGTCATAGTATGACAGTTGACTATGGTGATTGTATGTTATTCATTTCAAGTTAAGCGCTGACATCACAAATAGAAAACAATTAATCATGAGATGATGAAAATCGAACCGAGTAATGATCAAATTTTAAAAAGAGAGTACCAGAAATTATCAAAGAATCAAGTGTCGCAGACGAGCTTACACAAAAACAGCCTTTATGTTGCCTGAAATAAAGTTACTACCGAAATAAAGCTACGAAGTCAAAGGAAACTAACGATCGCTAGGACCGATCAACGCACCGGTTGTTTAAATTTGAAACTTTTATTCAGGTTAAAATACATGAAGATAAGTTTGTGTTAGTTCGGTGTAACAATTTGGAACTTACGAGCAGTGCCATAACAAACAATTGTTGACAACGTCTACTGTTACAACAAATTCGCCGAATATTTCGTCAAATCAAAAGGAAAGTTTAATAAAATTGACAATAGATTTAACTGCAGCGTTTCACGCAGGACTTACACCACATAGAATGTACTAAGTTAGTTCATTAAGCATACAGCTGGGACACTTCCAGTTAATTCGATAGAAGTGAATATTTGCATAACCCAGGTGCATGCGTGCTTCGAAGGTGCGACTTATCTTAACATTAATGCTGAAATCACCGCCCTGAGAGACGCATAACGGTAATCGGCAACGCGTTACAGGACCAACAACGGCCACATTTGCCTCATCGAGTCTGTCCTTGTCCGCCAACTTCAGTACATAGGTGCACCAATAGGTAGAGTTGGACTAGCAGGAGGAACGAAAAGCCTTCAAATAATATATATTTGGAAACGCTTAACGAGTTTTCCACAAATAGCGATAGTCTGCGACAGCGAATCTAGTAAATGTGGAACCGATGCATAGCTTTCAGCCTGACTGTCCTCATGTTGTCACACATGAGTGTGACGAAGTTAGCGCATAGTTCCTGGAGTGCATTATTAGCATTTCCTGAATACAATTCGTAAGTTATCCTCAATGAAATATATATCAAAGGTCCTAGTGAAGAACTTCTAGGCAATTTGGATTCACTTCAACATATATGTAACTTTGTTGCATCATAAATCGCTCTCTCATGTACTAGTGTTCATATATATCGATTTTTGTGGTAGTCGAACTTCATTGAAAACTCCACACCATTAATAACACACCAAAAACGACGCTTCGCTCAGTTGTCGTCTTCGGTGTGCTATTCATGGCCATCGCTGCCTACTGGGATTCTGAAGGGATTGATCGTCGTCGCACGGCAGTGAGAAATCGTTGTGAGTATTCGTCCGAGAGTTATGCCTCTCACAGTGACCTATACAGTATACAAAAAAGATGCAATACTCAATATGAATGCCACGTCGAACTTCGCTAAGTAAATTAGCGGCAGACATGTTTTCGTGATGGGTAGCGTGTTTGCCTGCTGATCGGAGGTACAAGCTGAAGGCTAGGTCAGAACCCGAGCATAGAAACACTTCGTTTTATCCCGGGAACCAGTCATCTGATGAAGTGTCTAACGGCGATACCAAACGTAAAACTTGAAACACAGACAGCTATGGAAAACAAAGGCGTAGTAGTTTTATTGTTGTGACCCTAAGCAGAAATGATTAAATATATCACGATGACAATCGAAAGGTCACTTAGACCCGATCGGCATATTTGGTGCCCAGTATACGTGTAATGACTTTACGTTTTAAACAGTATACCGACGGAATCTTGTGCAGAGTACACCATTGTATAAGCCGTGATGACCCAAAATGTAGCAAAAATAGTCCTCATTTCATTTGCATATAGTAGAAAAATCCATCAATAACTTTCAGTTGTGGAGCATCAGCGAAAACATGCCTACTTAATGCAACGGCAGCCAACGGCAACGTGGCGGCGCTTAGCGAACGAGGGCGCACCCTGGTCCGTTTGATCTCTAAGGGCTCAGAGAGTCGTATTCGGAGAAACTCACTAATATCCATGTTCCAATTACACTTGTGTTACATATCAATGGTAAGAAGGCTACATTGAAAAGCAAGTACATTGAGAATTTATGGTTAAAAAGAACTCTTCGTTGAGTAGCTCGAGCCTACAGTACTGCTGATTTAACTTTCATTTCAGACCCTCGAAGTTAGCAATAATGCGAGAGAATTCGAGTGAGCGCGTCATCAGCCGTTCGGATCTTTGCATGTTCCTCTAGGACCGAGGGAACCGAGGCCGTTACGCAAGAGACGCGGTGATTGCGGATACAGAATCAGACTCAATTTGAGAAATACGTCATTCAGCTCATTGTGAGACTGTTATCAACAACGAAGCAGTGAGTTTTTTCCCGTCACACTATTCAGTTCCTACCCAAATTAGATCCGCTGTGGCTGAATGAAGGCGCCCATGACGCGGAATCACAGCTTCAAGAAGACGGCGTTCTCTATTGCAAAGTGAGACGGTTATAGCGCTAGAAACGTACTTGCTCTTTACTAGACTTGCATTTGCAGCAACGACTAGTGACAATATGGAATGGTAAATTTCAATGTTTAGGTTGTAATATAGACGAATACAATAGTAAGTAAAATAGCCTGCTGAATTGTGCTCTAAAATTCAAATTTTAAAATTATCGATTTGAGTACGACCGTATGATCAAACAATTGCCATAATTCAACGACTTAGCGATAGAAGTCTATTTCACCTCAACATCAACCGTATTTAACCTATTCTATGATGTACGCATATCTACTATTGAAATAGCCATTGAATGGTTACCGGGCATTGCGTAAAAAAGAATAACTCCAGCTTTCCAGTCGCGTCTAAGTCACTGATAATGGCGAAAAAACATGATAAGTCCAGTTAAATCTGAGGTGCCAACTTGTGTGAATTAGTGCATTTTTAATATAATACACAGGCGGCGACGTCCTCAGATATGTTGTTTTGTTGTGATCTAGATAATTTTTTTCAAAAAATGAACACTAATAAAAAAATTGGGAAGACCATTCCCGATACTGGCATTGTTTAAGCTTGAAACGGACGCGAAAATATTTGACGATCGTTACTATTTATTTACCCATCAAAATATGGCTAACTCACTGATGTAGTATACTATCGTGCTCGAGTTGGTGCGGGGAGTGCGTAGGTGATAAGAAGCTATATTTTCCTATAGTGGCGCCCTATTTGTCTTGACTAGTTATTTGATACAGCCTGTATCTGTTAAAGAAAAATACACAATGGGAGCTAGCTATGCCCGGTTTTAGCGATGATCTCGAAATGTTCTATGGCCTTCATCTTTTAGGCTTACTTGGAAAGGGTCCAGTCCAACGAAAGTGGAAATATAGTACCGTACGTCCGCTTAAGCACCTGATCAGGTAACTTTATCAACTACTCTCAGGCACATATCGATAGAATTTGCATTTAAATCATACGAGTATGCCCCCCAAGCGTTAAACGAATACGTAAACTATTGGCCCCTGAATCATTTATCATGATATGTGCCACTATACCTCTAAAGTTGCAAAAAAAACCAAAATACAAGTAGTATTAAGTGATGAATAATTTTGCTCGAGTCAGACGGCCATAGAATAAAATTTAGTTGGTGGAATGAAGGTGTTCATCGAGTCGGAGTTATCTAGAATGTAGCAGAAGGACTCCCATCGCACGCGTGTTTGTATGAACGCTGAATAACTCAAATATGGATTGTGCCTGTTATCTGTTAGTGTACTATATTGCTCGAACGGAAAAATGCAAATGTAACGAGCATCGTATCATAGGTCTCCTTGACACAGGAGACGATTTCTGGCAATTCAACTTCGTCTCCCTGTTTTTAGTAAGCCGCCATACAACTTCATAGTAACAAGTTATTATTGCAAAGCTTGTTAATGCGGGGCCCTCAATGCCTCACGGCAACGTGGCCACTTTCATAAAATACTCAATTGGTGAAATAAAAAAAAAACAAAAAAAAAACACTACTGATACAGTCTAATGACAAGCGAAGCTCTAGAACAACAACATTTCACTGGCGAGCACCACTCAGCGTTGATATGATATGCAAGCGTACCGTTCTATGGTGGACGACAAGTTCAGGCGACTCTGACCTCGTGGTTTCTGTTCCACAAACAGAACAGAAGAAAATATGTCGATATAAAACTTATGGTGCAGTAATACTAATGACAAAAATGTCATCGACGCCATGCATGGACAAAGCCGTACCACTTACCTTATGGCGTTACCTTCAGGCCTTTAGCTGAGAGAACAAAGCTACTAGCTTTCCTATGCCACTTCGTGTGTTGAGTAAAGCAAAAGAAAGAAGAAGGAAACATGCATATTGACTTCCCATTTCTACTTTATTGGAGTATTCATAACAGATGCAGTCATTATAGCACATAAGTTAACTGTATGTGCCTATTTATATGTAAGTGCATAATGGTTTTGTACAATGTGTGGTCGGTCGTATTGTACACATAGGTGCATGATTGATAAAAGCTGTAAATATCATCTTCTACGTCCGTCTAATAAATCTTTACGTTTAGTGGTTGAACCGGTTAAGTGAGTCTCTCACAGTCGTGCTATGTGTACATCCTCGATTGTTATGTTTGCGCTCTTATATTAGGACAGGTTTAAGTCAAAACTTCAACCTATCATTCTGATCGATAGGTCTATCATTTATAAATTGTCACCTATCTAGGTAGCTACTTGTTCGACCTTGCAACTTCCCTTTTTAACACACCACTTCCGTCAAGTTTTTCTGAGACGAGATCTTCTCTATCATCAATGCCACACACTATCTGATGCAGATGTTGTTGTCCTTTTACTTAATTTCACAATTCCAATAAAGATTCTACTGTTAGCAGTTACTTTGTTAATTAATAACCTAATATAACTTATTGAAATCTATTATTAGCTGGGTAATCTTCAGGGGTCGTACGTTCCCGTGAGAGCAATAACAATGAGTGGATACCTGGATATATATATATGCGTGGCCCTACACCAATTTCATTAGACATGTGCGGGTTGAAAAATAATAGGTTTAACTTGCACCCTTCGACTACGTTCTATCAGTTCTCTTTTTGTAGCTGACCTATATATGTAGGACGCTAAAAAAGTGCTGTGATTAAGATGATCGTTGTCCTCAGGCTACTCTATGGTTGTTAAAGTCAATCGGTTATTACGGCGTAAATCGTAACACAGAAGTGAAGAACGTATTTATTGTATGACTTGGTCACTATGATATACATTATAAACTAAAGTGTTTTAAACCATTATCAACGGTTTATACACATTATCGTAATAAGGAGGACGATTTCACGCGACTAGCGATTTCCTTTTGTGTTATCAGATATATTTTCCCAAAAGAAAGGAAATCGAGCGAATCTTCTATCTTTTTGGCGCGTGTTCCCATCTAGCCAGCTAAAACAACTGCCGCGCTCACAACTGTTGTCCAACGCAGGCTGATGGCCTAACTCACTAATATTATAATCTTAGTAATGATTTTCAATTATACCGGCAAATGATAAATGATTAGAAACTAAACGATCTTTTTGAGTGGAGCGGACATTGCT
Source organism: Varroa destructor (assembly GCF_002443255.2). NCBI lineage: Eukaryota > Metazoa > Arthropoda > Arachnida > Mesostigmata > Varroidae > Varroa > Varroa destructor. The sequence continues at coordinate 22,595,208 of NW_019211454.1, forward strand.
AGATTATGGCTTTGGTAAGTAATTGATTAAATTTATTTAAAAAGAGAAATGCGTGACTTTGAGGAACATTTCTGCGACCTCTAAGGACGCCCTTAACTTGCAACCTGCTTTATAAAGAGTCTTCACTAGCTAAAGTAGGTAGAAGGACAGATCTTATTGTTTTTTGTTTTCGCTACACATACAAAAAGTAAGATAGTAAGACTAATTTTTGATTTCCAACGTTAGCATTGACTTAATGATGATGACATCACATCAGGTATGTCCATTCGTGTCAAAACCCTATCCCCCATGACTATAAGTAAATAACTCGCAATAGTTATATAGATTTGTGGCGTTCCTGAGAGAGGACTTTTCTGGCCAACCACTTTGTAATCACTTCCGTTGACGCATCATCATTGAGACTTACGACAGGTCTTATGTTTCTATGGTTGCCCAGAAGCCCAACAAATCATGTACGTCTGTATAGTTGACCCGAAAGAGAATGTTGAACAGGCTGTTGAGCAGGCAAAACGGTCGGACCTCCAAGCGCATCGGTCACCTTGATCAAGTTTTTTTTTAGGAACAGTTCTACCTGTCAGCCGTGAATATGCCATCTATTCGCGTCATAACGCGAATACAGCATGCTGATAAACAATGTCTAGCAATAATTAGGACCACCGAAGGCCGGGTGGTCAAAGGACTAAGATGCCCATACGATTTAAATGAGGTAGTTGCAATGTACCTCTTTTAGATACGAGGGCGCTCCCCAGTCTCTGCGCTGGTATAGAGTGGGTAAGTATAGCATGTTGTTGACAACCGATCATTGCTAGCCAAGTACCAGTCTCTACACCTAAATCTTAGCCCATAGAGTAAGAATATTTCGCATGAACTCGTTTTCCGTTGTCCTGCTATTGGAGATTGTAATCACAGTGGTCACATAGCCTTTCTGTGCCTAACAACAGTCAGCGTAAAACGTGGTTCAGCATAAAAGTTCGCATGTGCTTTTTCTAGTGGACAAAAAGTACAGATGTTTAAAGCAACGAGTATCGTCGTCCATCTCCCCGTCCGCCTTATGCCTGTCCGGCCGCATACTCTTAGCTCATGGCTTATAGAATGATGCTGATCATTGTAAGGAGCTGATTATACCTTAGTGGGTGGCCCCATAGAGAAATTGTTATTTGATGATGCTGATCTTGGCGGAGAGACCACGGCGTAATTAGTTGGGGCGGGACCGGAAGTAGATTTCATACGAGACATGCCTGAAAAGCAACAAAGCAAAACAAAATCAAGTGATTTAAACCTCTGTCATCGCCTAACAGCCTCTCTTACTTCGTGTTATTGAAGTTTTTGTCTCGTAGAAAATAGCATCATCGTCGTTCATCAGGTACGATTGTACAGGTAAACTTTTCTATGATGTGTTATAAACGACACGTGGGACGTTACCACCAAATCCCTATCGCTGCTCAAACTACGAGTAACGAGATACGTCTTCATTTAAACGTTAATGTTATATCATTATAGTGAAAACAGTGAGCTAGATTCTGGATCAGGCTGGTTCTCACACGACAGCCTAACGATGGGGCTGATAACACGAAACGAACTAAATTTAAGAAGCATAGCAACGATGTTCTCGATGACTTACGGAATAACGTTAACAGTACAACGAAACTAGACAAATAGTAACAATCAGACCGTGCATACCTCCCTCAAAATACTGGTAGAATTGCGACACATAAGTAGCAATGGACAGCCTATCCGGGACGGGATACTTTTCCATATCTTCGGCGTCAAGTAAAGCTGGAATGCCTAACTGTTCTTCGGCTATGCGAAAAGCTAGTTGATTATTTTCCAAAATATTGCACGCACGCAACGAAGCAAAGTCTCTGTAAATGTATAAAAATCAGACGCCGCCGGCAGCGGCAACACATGTTGGACGATATGTTGTTAGGATCGATTCATCGGTTAACTCGGTTAGTGGTATCATTTAGCCTGAAATATATTCACTCGATATGAGCCCTCAGTCGCATTCGATAGATATATATATATATAGGGAACTCATTTGTTGGCTGAAATCCAAGGAATTGCCATTCTCAAATAATTCTCCATATTTTATTACTCAACGGCGATTTATATATTTACAATGGTTTTATACAGTTTTACTATTTCATGGTCGTATCGAATAAGGCAAATGATTGCCCGCGAAAATAGTCACGCCCCCCTCAATTCTTATCAAAAATCAATTTTTTTGCCTTAAAATTACCTATGGACATCCGTGTATTTATTATAGTTTATTGTAACATTTTTTTAGAATATTTTTAATGTTTTTTCTGATTAATTCTAATAAATGAACTTTTTGAGAATAGTTATTAAAGACTCAGCAATTAAAATAATTAATATATATATACATATTAAAAAAATTGTTTATACATATATATATATTAAAAAAATTGTTTATATATATATAATAGCAGAAATTTACAAAATACGTGGCGATACTCAGCAAACTGATACGGTAATAGATGTAGCGATGTTAACCATACAAGCAATGAATCAGCAAAAGCATGCGAATAAATAAAGTCCAATTAATTGGTTACCCTTGTTTTGCTGTTTTTTATAGCCGTAAAAAATAGAAACGGTACAATCGACTGTTCCATAGATATATACATTTCCCTGAGTCGATACAAAGTTTACGTATAGAAAAAGCTCGAATCGTGATGAAACAGGAATGCGTCGTACGTTTGTTGTATTAACTCGCAATAAAAAAGCAACGGTTCATTAGCACGTGATGATAGGTAATTTCTGTTGTCCACTCATTGCCTAAATGCGATATCATTTTGTGGCGCTGCTATCGCCATTAGTGCTATGACGATTACAATTTGAGTGAGAGAAAACGGAGAGAAGCGGTTTGTCCTTACGCGCGCTATTTCATAAAGGACGCTCTTCTAAGTCATACAGATATTACTATATGCATTGTTTTGTAAAATATATTCGAGACAGAAGAACATGCAAACCGGCCAGAGAGAGGGAAAGACTGAGACAACATAGCCTACAGCCGGAACTTGCCGAGTTTATACGTGCGCGTGAATGCCTCAAGAGGCGATCACAAAGCTTTAAACAGATCCCAATTTCTGCTAAGAAGATACATTCGGAAATTAACGATTGAGCAGGGAAACAAACGTCATTGTCAATTGCCAGAAGATAGAAAAACTATTGCTGAGTGTATTCACCTCGAGTACATACTCTCATAACGATTAACTTTACCTGATTCTTCGGACGAATTTTTTCACTGGTTTCTTACAGAAAATTCGGTATTGCTCAGCGATACGGCAGAAAGGTACACCTGATATCGGATGCTTAGAACAGCAAATGGTTACAAGTGTAGTTAGCTTCCTTGATTCTATTTAGCACACATCGACAAAGGCTAACATACGTCAAAATTGCTAACTTAAACTTTAATTTCTTGTATAAATTTCTAAAATGTGCACTTCCTACAAAGCCACAATTATCTTATGCCAAGGTTATCTTACTGCAATAGTATTTCGAAATCTCTTTAAGAAAATCTGTTTTTGCTCATTTAGAATCCTTAAAACTGTTCCCGGTTATATTTTCACAAGCACAGCATAGCGAATGTTTTTTTACGAAACCCGTTCGATATGGCCCGTCAGTTGGCGTGCAGCGTAACGATCATTTCCTAAACAAACTATATGGATATTGCCATTTGACAGAAGAATCACAATTTCGCCAATCCACCTGTTACTGCTACATAGAGAAGCCGAAAAGTTCGTCAGTTTCAAGTCCTTAAAAAAAGCCAATAAATATTGCCTTTATCGTCGAAATTCGACATCGGTTGTTGAGTCGTCGCGTTTGTTTCAAAATTGTAGATGCCCAATAGAGCAATATTTTGCTTTTACTCTCACAGATCATTAGCAGACAGCGCAAAGATGGATATGCGAGAAGACAATCCGGTAGGCAAAGTTGTTTAAGTCGTACCATCGTACAGAGATCTTGATTAACATCTTTAGCTGTAGAAGCCAAAATAATACGGTGAGGAAAAATTGCTGCTTGTTCTTTACGTTAATGTTTGCTCAGACGCTGCCATCGCCTGGGATTGGGAAATCCGCCAAAAGTTTTCAGACGTTTAACATACGGAGAAAAAGCGGGGACACGACAATCTTTCTTACGAGCGGTCAGTCACAATTCATTTTCGACGTTTCACTAGAAGGCGTCAAGGAGCGATAATAGTCTCTGCGTAAAGCTCACTTAGACGCGTACGAACGCACACACAGAATCGGCTATTTTTGATTTAAGTCTCTTACCGCAGTACAAAGCTTTTGATCAGACGCTATTCTTATTCTTGGCCGCCATTTAGCATAAGCGCAGATATAGCTACTATAGGGAAAATTCTCATGGCAGGGGGTTCGTGCGCATATGCATCTTACTGATGTACGTGCCGAAGCCTGATAAATTAAGGCTACGACACAAGCAATCACTTTACATTGCTTAATTAAATAACAGCAGTATTGCAGGACTGATTTTTGCTCGTTGTCTTCTTTTTTTTTCGTCCTTGTAATTCTGCTCACCGCCCTTTGTCGAACCTCCTTTTCGCAAGCCAGCTGCTTTTAGCTACTACAGCCGTAGCCATTGCGGTCGGTGTAAAAAGAATCGCAATGAGCACAATTCCGTTTACAATATAAATGCGTGTATGCCACTGCTTGCTTCCTCATATGGCCGAAGTGGCAGTCAAAACATGGCCTGAAAAAGGCAAGCAAAGAAGCCACCGATTATTCTGAAGCGATTAAATAGCTGTGAAATATAAGATTTAACGGCGGCTTTGGAAAAATGCACAAAATTCAGTAATTATTTGCTCAATATGCCACCGCCGCCGCCAAGTGACACCGATGGGTTCCATCCGCTCCTCCCTCAGGCAGCTCAGCTTACTGCTGGTGTTGTTCGGTAGTTACGGCTCCGTCGACCCACACACAATCGTACTGTCATAGCCGGCAAACTAGGTTGAGGTCGTGGAGCCGCAGCGCCAACAGCGGCAGCAATTGAGGCTCGAACAGCGTTAGCGTTACGTCTCCCTCGTTGCCGCGTTTCTCCTTGACGATACGAATAGACCGTTTGCCGCCTGCCGTCTAACATAGCTATTACAAAACATGCGCAAAAAAAGAGGATGCTAACAACTTCATGCAGCAGCACACGGTGGCAGAAATAAGAACAACGGTCTTCACACTTCGAGAAACATTGTGAATTGTCAGATTGGAAACAGATATCTATGATATACTAATCTATGCGGGAACATAATCAAAACAGTGGGCGACCACCAAGCCTCTGCTAGCTTTCTTAGTAAAAAAAGAAAACATCAGCGCCAACAACGAGGCAACACTGACAACAGGGATAGCATTTTAAAAGTGAGTAATCCGAAATTGTGCGGCCTGCTAACCGCCCCTCAATAAGCATGCACACATGCTCCTGTATGTTCGTACGTACACATGCACGGAGGGACAAAAAGCAAAATACACGATATCACACAACTGGCACACGTACGTACTGCAGGCGGTAGTGAAGCTTACCTATGCAAGCTTTCAGGACAGTGGCGGGGCGGCGTATGGAAAGATTGCTCAAATTTAAAACGCCGGCGGCAATTGTAGAAATGCGTTTGGAAGCTCATCAGTTATTTCGTCTGCAACGGCACAGGCCAGACACAATTGTACCGACAATACCAATAGTAGGAACGAAAATAGCAATAACAACAAAAGACAAACATTACTACGCATAAAAATAGCGCCAGTAATATGTTGTCGTTGTCCGATAATGAGAGTTGTCAATAATTGGCTGTCACGAGCTGTTGGCTATTGTTGTCGTGTCATCCTTTCATTTTGCTGATGATTATGCTATGGATGCAGCCTCAACTTAGCTAGACGTAGCGGGAAAACTGATAGATCATAATGGTGAATTCGTCCATCTGTCTATTGTCTATCTGTGCTTTTGGACCACAGTTTGTTAGCAAAGCTGCGGCAACTGTCAACGCTGTCAAAACGGAAGTAGTTTCGAGACGCTCTAGTGGATGTTTTGCAAACGCCCAACGTCTGTCCTATAACCAAAGCGATGCTAAGTTCTTGTTTAGCACTAGTGCATTTCTTGCTGGGAGGATACTAGAGGGGCGTAGCGGGTAGGTACTGGCAACCCTACAATCAACCCCCTGCAGTAGACATTACTGTTAATATCCAATACCTATAGATATTCATAGGAAGCAATTAGGCTTATTATAGATGCACTATATATGTAATATGTGTGTGTATAGACCAAGATCAGGAGTAGTAACGCTGGCAGTTATAATTAGAATGGAATAGATAGAATGGCAGATGCGCTGATGCTGGCGGAGACCGTAACGATGAAAGGGCACATGTGCAACGCTGACACCATTGCGCGATCCGCTAACGGCACGAGAGCTGACGCTAACTATGAAAGATTACAGCGACTAACTAGCGTCCCTATCACATTGTCAACAGTGACAACAAAAGCAGACGAATCAACAGGCGAGACGAGCCGAGGCAGATTTGGCTGAAAGGGCGACGAAGTGCAGACGAAAATTTTGTCGCGATTAAATACTCTCATTGTGCAACAGACGACAACGCCAACAGCAATCGGTGGCTACGAAAACAGGCATAGGATTGCAGCGGCCCCACAGGTGCCATTAAAACTGAAGTACCATCGCTAACGTGGATCTCGTGTCCCATAAGGACATACCAACACAGCACAATAACAGACCATAATGTCCGCTGATTGAAGGGCTGAAACAACACATATGCCCAGCATGATGCTTCTTTGCGCCCTACCTTCCTCCGACCCCGTCAGGCTGCTTGATTCCCTACTTCTAGTTCGAATATGATCATTATTATTACTATTATGTAGTTTGCACGTTTCATCGTAATGCGTTACAATATATACTTTTCAGCGATAGCATAGAGTATTCAAGTGTTAAAAGGTGAACGATTTAGCCATAGGCGAAAAGCAGCGCCAGGAACAGTTACGGCTCGTACTTTGTCAAAGAAAACGTTTTACTTTGTTTGCCGTTCGTTGTAACCGCTGTTGCAGGTAATTGGCGTACCAGCCTCATGATGACCGCGTAAGACGACAATGGTCGTTAGTCGTCAAAGCTAAAATGAAAAATTAAATCACTGGAACACACACACACACACACACACTCTTCTAATGTTTGGCCGTGTATCTATAAAGAAGAGCACGACACTCTCAGTTGCACGTATGTCTGTACCTTCACACAAATACGTGCCACTGCACAGACCGATCATTTTGCGTACGCACACATACACACCGTGCAACATCGGCAATTGATTAAGCAATAAACAATAAATAACCGACGCTGCCCTAACAGTAGCGATTTGTGTCCGTTAATACGATTCCACGTACTGCAACACTTCTTCTAACACCATTCAATAGCGTTTAATATATATAAGATCCCAATTAGTGTGGAGACACTAGGAAAAACTAGAGGTTTTATTGAAGAAAATCAGTGAGTTGGCTCAATGGAACAACTCTACGCCCTCTTTCCAGAGAATTCACTCCGATTGCTACGAGATGATGTAACAAGAAAAACAATACTCGACAATTAGCTTAAAAAGAATATTTGATATTTATGGAAATAGGTAATTGTTTTTTTTCCTATACGTTTCTCGCCAGCACACACGTGAAGTCAAAGACAGATATGATGATGATGATGGCAAACGCTAACAACGAAGAGTGGCATTTTTTTACCTTTCTGACTGTCATCTGTTTGTCTACACAGTCCCGATCGTCACCACAAGGGGGCATTGCTCATAACGACAGAAATTTGCTTACGACGCAAGGTAACTGCATATCAGTGTCTACCGGAAAAGGCCAGGTGCACCGCCAACTATCCGTCTTCTAGGAATCGCCTCTAAACAGTCGGCGCCCTGTTTTGCCTAAGCTAACCATACGTTAGCCGGGGGCTATTTATACGGCTATTTATAAGATAGCATGATTTACAAGGCGATCTTTTACGCTGGGCGAAGTGGTGGGATATCAGCTAAAAAAAATCAACGCATTTATTAAGCACGATAATCCTGTCCACTTTTCCAAGCGTGCAGTGGGGCTGCCGTACAATAGTAGTAGAATTTCGAAATCTTCACATTGTGAACATTTGTATATACGACATGTAGTCAAGTTTGCAGTAAACGCTTTCGAGTGAGCAGAGCCTCTCATAAAATGACAGATTAAGCCGGTGCTTTTGAACTAAAACAAGCTCATTAACTATATAGTAGACGCAAATCCCGGTACTAAAAAATAGCCATTAAAAAACCGTAAAGCAGTGTCTATTACAACTGCTGCACAGTTATGTACAGATACATTGACATGGGACAGACCGCTGCCGGAACACTACGTTAACACGAGTTTTTTTGGTTACGTATGTATCAGTACCTGCCTACGAGAAGCGTAACACCTTGAGATTTGTGCCAAATTTCTATTAAGAAAATCTTGTTTCGTCCAGCAGCAGCGGCAATACCCCCATACACTTAACAGCGCGTCTATGTTTCAGTTTTAATGCCGCTTGTTAGCTACATAGAATAGATGGGACGCTCTTCACCAAAAACTCGACCCCCGAAGGGAAATGCGCGGGTGTCACATATAGCATGCATTACTAGCAACATTGTTCAGCCAACGCCACCATTACACGGCTGTTACAGGATGTAATCTGCATGACGACAGAGCCCAAAAATAGAGATGAATTCAGCTCTAAAGCTGATTCCGAAGCCCAGGCCAGCAGTGGCTCACTTGAAGCGAGTTACTCCAGTAAAAAAAAGCCCTACACCGTTTGTGTATCAACGTTGAATATAAAAGTGAGTCAAAACACTGTCCGATGGATGTTTGTTAGCAAAACAACGGTTGGTAAGTTAATTCTTTAGATGGTGGAAACAGGAAAACGCTATTTTGAACTAGGTTCCTTCACGAAACATACGTGTAACCCATAATGCTATAGATAGTCGCTACTTTAGCATTATACTATAGCAGTGATTATCTGTCTATGAAATCTGTATTCTTAAACTGAATAGTTCTAACTTAAATAATTGCTATTTTATGTTGGATATGTAAATGTTAGCACATGCAAACTGCTAAGGTGCCTTAGTCGGGTTTAGAAACGGGTCATTTCTTACAGGTGCAGTTTATACACGAATTCGCGTCCCACGTTGTTGTGGGTCAAATAGTAGCAACGCCGGCAGCTGTTCTGTCACCGCATGCATCTATCGTAAGGAAAGTATAGCAGCGATGCGATCGGCAGCCGCATCGCTTCTGTTACCACCGTTGCCATCATGCATCGTTCTAGTACATACGTATATCGCCAATACCAGGACTACAACAAACGGCAACAGCGACAATCGAAACAACAACAACAACAGCTCGAGCGGGCTGAAAATGAAAGAAAAACGTTACGAGCAATCGTTTTCTTCGATAAAGATCTCAGTTCATCTATGAGGGCCGGACAATAGAAACATGGAATTGGCAGGGGGGAAGATGGACCCGAAGCCTTGCCCTAGTTATTGCAGGCTCTAGTGAATTGCTCGTAGCTGCTGTTACAGTAGTGACTGTGTCTGCTGTTGACCAAATCACTTGTTTGTCAATACAAGTAAAGCATGCATCTGTACGTAGGTCCTCTCGTATGTCAGCTTCTTTATCGGCGACGATCATGCGCTGAGCTCTGCGCCGCACCCTACGACGTTTCGAGCAGAAGTCATCAACCGAACAACGGTGCCAATACTAACGCAGGACCGATCACCACTGCTACGATTGCTTTGACCGCTCCCGCCAGCGGCTTATGCCGATCGCGAGTAAACTCTGGTAGGCAAATGCAATATAGCTATACAAAAGCTCTAAAATACTGTTAGCGCAACCGCTTGCTACCCCTACCATTCTGCTAAGAATAATTATTATTATTATTTTCAACACCGTAAGTATAATATTTACTTTATTTACCCTGTCTAAGGCATGGGCCATGCGTAGCATGGGTATTAATGGTAATCAAATGTGGTAGTAGCACGCAGACGGAAATGTTCGACAACATCACGCACATTGCCATTAGCAAGCTGGGTCACTTTTCAAAAGAACCACTTGTGATGCTGCGTTGTATTACTTCACTGCAAACTCTACCCTTACATATTATTGAACGCTTGAAATGCTACGAACTGGAAATACAGTCAAATCCCCGCAATTACTCAAACGGACAGATAGTCGTTTGCTGTTGTGAACCCGATTGCAGGAGGCTCGGACCCTAGAAAATGTTGACCTATAATTATTTTGTCACACGGACGGAAAACCGAAGCTGTATAGGAGGACTCACCGTCGTTCCCTTCATCGGGTGCTAGTTGCAACGACTGACTAGATTACAGATGAAAGTTCTGGAAATTTAAGCTCATGATATTGGTTGACAACATCTAGATACCATCCAGCTGCCACGGTTATAGCTGCATTTTCTGACGCTCGAATATAGAGCACCGCGGTCACCATGCTAGCCATCCGTCGCCCGTTTGTGCGTGCATCGATTTTTGCTTGCGTGCACGCATTTACGAGATACCAGATGGTATAAGATGAAGCTCTTAGCTTCAGCCTTTACGCCCGTCGTGTAGAACGTTGTATTCTTAAACAGCGTAAAAGGAAACCCATCCGAACAATTGTTACTTGCTAGCAAAAATACATAGCAGCTAATAGACTGAGTTGAGTAGTCGACCACAGCCGACGCTTCTGCCGTAATACAACGGGACACGTAAGTGAGCAAAATATGTTGAAGTCACTAGGGACGCATCAGAAAGAAGATCGCTTCACAGTTAAGAACAAAAGTAATCTTGTTATAAGGACGGCATTTATCGTAACTGGAAAACTATTTTATACTGTAGTTGAAAAAATCGCCTCTTCTCACATAAACGTTTTTCGCAACCTGTGAAATAATTGCTAATTCTACTTTATGCACAGCAAGGGCATTGAGTTTCTGGCTACGGCTCGAGACCGCAGCACCACGTGTTGAAAGGTCCAATCTGTATTAGCTGAGAACTACCACTATTTGTGGGGATCTGTTGTAGCGGGCGTGGGATCACGAGTTATTTTTGCCCCTAATAGAAAATTTATTTTCTTTAGACCCAAACCACAAACCCATTGTGATTGAGGCAGAAACTTCATCTTGACAACGCCGGAAAGAAATCAACTTTTGTTCGATGTCTTTATCCTGGACAAACCCGCACCGTGATAATAGACATATAGAATTAGCGGTTCCTGCCGTTTCCACTAATTGTATGACTCCTGACGAATTGTCTAAATGTAGTAAAGCGCAAGACTCTCAGGAGAAATTTCAGTGAGTGCGCTTCAGAGTGTATCATAAGAGCACAAAGAGCTGTTCCGTACGACAAAAATTATAGGTTACTTTTCCTATAATTTCTTCTTTCCTTTCTTAATCTTTATTATCTATATTTCCTCTTCTGGAGGGTCTTCCAGATGCACTTTTTTGAGCCCCTCGCACCTTTTGGGCTTTTTGAGGCTTCGAATTATGTTTATAGGACTCTTAATTTACCGTAAGCACGTTTTTCCTATGTAACGAGGGTAAGACTTGAACGAATCTCGACGTACCAGTATTGCAATACTCGCGCCTGCTGCTTCAATATATAGGTATCATATATTAGAAAAATGTTTTTTTTAATTTCTCAATGAGTGCTTCGGACTTCAAGTTAAATCCATTTACTTTAATAAACAACACCGTCAGGAACTACCTTGCCGGCACATATGAAACAAAGTGCATTATTTAACATTTATCAACCGGAATATGATATAGATTAAGTTTCGAAATGGATTTCATTTGGTGGCAAGCTATATCAGGGGCATATATATATGCCGACTTACCATCAGTGCTGCATCTTGGAAAATAAGCAGTAGTCTAGTTCGTATTATATTCAACACTATATTCAATGAAGATAACTCACAATGAATCTTAAGTTGTACTTATATTATTGTAAGGAATACTTACATCAGGTCGGGCCGATAATGATGAATGAGTGCGCAGAATGCCAGACCATCTCTCCAGCTTGAACTCATGTCAGACACTCGCACCCCCGGATAGCCCTGAGTTGCCTTTTGACACCAGTATTGTAGAGCCGACAGACCCCTACGTTCGCCAGACATATCGGTAACGTCTAGGATCGGCAACACAAACAAACACGAGAAAAAAGACGACCACAAAATTAGTCACAATGCCTAGTTTAATTCCTTACATTTAGGACTAGTTGTGCCTTACCTACTTAGAAAGTGGCTTTAGAAAATTAACTGTTTGCATTGATTTGAGCTCAGTACATTACCATACGAGTCTTGAGTCCGACCATTCGCATAGACGGTGGAAGATAAACTACGGACTTCATTTCCCTTTGTGTTTTTGCCATAAGCAAACAAGCGTTACGATAACATATGATGATCTATGCCGATATCCTAACAATGGCCACATTGCAGATCAGCTATGATGTTTCAGTGCCAAACTTTTTGCTTTCTACATTTAATTCGGTCAGAATACAACAGAAAATATAATTATTAGACAGGTATGCTTTCTGATCTTTCTATATGCGTGCAAGGTCAACTCCGAACATTCGTCAGAACAACGCCTACAAATCACCATTCTGTCTATCATATAGTACAAGGTGATACCGGCGGCCGAACGCTAACATTCAAGTATCGCCAATAGCCAACGACAAAAATTGCACCGACCAACTACCATCAACCGTAAGTAGAAAAAAAAATTATAGAAATAATAAGAATTGCTAGGATTTAAATCGCATATAACGAGCGATGTAGTGGCCAACAGGCGACTAAAAAAAGCAGCGTAGGCATTTTCTAACGGTGAAGTAGATTAGTTGACGCATTCGGTAATGCAAAAAAGAACTTTGAAAGTTTCAAAACGATAGTTATCATTGCATTTATTTATAATATGTACTAATAACTTCTTTTGTTTTGTATGGATGACAGCTTGGTACAGTTACTCTATTTGCTTGTGTCAGTGATTGAGTAAGTGTATGAGATGAACGATTGATTCGCTAGCGCACCGGTTGAAGACCTCACTTAGTTCTACTTGAAGCTCTCCGAGATGCACCTGAAGCTTATGGCGGCACCGTTCGGGATCCTCCGTATGCAAACGTTTACTGATATACAGAGAGATAATAGTCATGGCGAAAAAACTGTTTGGGTGTTAACTAATTGGCAACACTTTATCCAACTAACAATTTGTAAATCAGTAGCGTTAAGAGTAAACACACGACAATTCACTCGGCTACAAACTAACTGACGAACGGAATCTGCCGCCTGGTAACAGTGACATCAAACGCCATAAATATCAGTTTGGCAAAGGGGAGAATGATTGACTTTAAATTGGCCCGGTCGCAACGGCCTGCATACAACTGTTACTAGACGCCTCTATTGCAATACCTTTTCGATGAATTAATAGCCATAACAGAAACGCTTGTTGCGGATAACCGAAGTGTCTTCCTATCTCCCGCGTTCTAATCAACATAAAAAAAAAAAAAAAAAACACTTAATATATGCGTCGGATTCGAATGTGCGTTAGCGGCAAGGAGTTTTCGAAGCAAGCCGCGTTACTTTTTCTGGTGTTGTTATTATACACATCACACAAACCACAGCATTGCATGACACACAAAAACAGTACTAGCATATCTCCAAGGTACCGTCTACCTTAATCAAGTGCAATAATCATTTAAACTGTGTGTTTCCTAAAACAAAACTTTTCGTTCCCAGCAATGAAGGTACACCATGCTATAGTGGACTAGCGTCGTCAAGCTTGCTGTGAACCTTTAACATATTCAGCCGGTTGGCTTTCGCCGTAAAAACGGTAAGTGACCGCTATTTGTAACGACCAAAGCTTTATCTATCGCGGAGAAATGCGTAGCGTCGAGACAAAATCTCGGAATCGCCGATAGAACACGATGGCGACGGCGAGAAGATAACCATCGAAAGCCGCGACGACGCCGGTGTCGACGACAATGCATCGTGAAAGCAGAGGGATAAAGAGAGACGATACGAGACTGATATAGGATAAACGCGAAGCAATTGAGTTGCCGATAATATTAGCTGGTTCGCACATCTCGTTAAATTAGCCATTCCCTATTTTAGAATTGCTCGAACTGGCATTAATTCCCTGAAACATACATTCCCTCCAT